>NC_061116.1:133355286-133447071 GCF_002878395.1 Capsicum annuum | reverse complement strand
ACAATGTCACTATGAACAAGGTTAATGTCATGGTTTTCAACATACAAGTTCAAAGAAATACTCCAAGGAGGTACATATTTGAAATACAACAAACAATCCTTTATTATGATCATGAAACACCTACCACAAGAATCACAAAGGACACGGTTAAGGCAAGCATCAAGAGGTAAGGCAACTACAAAGGTCCACAAAAGCCATATTGCATTGTAACTCCAAGTGGGCCAACATACAAATGTTCTACCCCTACATAAAACAAATCCAAGACTAGCATGGATATCATCATAAGTAAATAGGTAGTATAGGAAGGTATCAAGTATAAAGGAACCATCCAAGGTGCTAACATCTAGAAGAATTCCAATTGATTTAATAGTTTTAGCACATAAGGTTGGAATCAAGTCATTTAAGCACATATGGCTTTCTTCTTTCAAGTGAATCATAAATTTGGCATCCACAAGTTAGGATTCATTCAGTTCAAGCACAAGTGTGTCAAGAAAGGATGCACATTTAGAAGAAATGAAAATAACATATTTGCCCTCGGGTTTTCAAGGATAATACTTTTCTCGTCATGTATACCAAGAAACAAGTTGGGTGTGCCAGCATCATCATATCCATATTTGGCACCAGGGTCAAATAGAAAGAGTGACCTTAGACATGGATCTAGATAACACTCTTTTTCCCCATAGGCTTGGCCTAATCTAAAAGACATACTCTCTACAATAGCATACACCTCATCAAAGGCAAATACAGAGTAGAGAAAGGTGTTACACAAATCAACTTCAGCTATGGTTCCCTTATGCAAGTACTCACTAGTTCCAAGTTCATCACCATTAGGATGCTCAACATAGGAAACACACAAAGAAGAAATAGATGGAATTTCTAAGCATGGACAACTTCCTATTTTTATAGAGTAATCACCATGGAAAGAAAAGGGATTACACAAAAAATATGTTCACAAGAACAATCACAATTCAGGTTTCCTAAATATTCAAGCAATTCAAGGTCACCTTCACCTGATTGTGCCTTTTCTTGGTTTCTTTGATCAACTCTATCAATATGGATTTCATCATACAACATGCACAAAGAATAATATCCAATCCCATAATCAACTCCATAAACTTCATCACTAACTCGATACTTATCAAACACACCACATATATACTTAAGTAGTGGACTACATTTGTGAATAGGTTGATCATCATTCACATCCTCACTAGTTGTTAGCAACTCACATACCAATGTAGACTCACCTTGTTTTTCACAAAGGTGAACTAGTGTGGTAATACTCTTATAACTTGGTAATGGAACCTTATCAAGTTACAAGTGCTAGCACTAGATGTACACAAATCATTCTTACAAAAAGAATAGATTTTGTCATCTAAAGGATCAACTAGTGCTTGCGTACTCACAACAAAAGTTTGGTTCTTATTCAACCTAACAACACCAAGAGTATCACAAAAGGAAAATTCATACACTTCTTGACTAAGTAAATCCGAAACTACACCACTTTGGCCACTACTAGCCACATCGCAACAATTCAAGTTTCTAGGGGTATAGAAGATAGCTTTGTTACCTTGTAGATCATGGGAAGTGTGTTCTTCACTTCGTTTTGCATCATGGAAGCATTAATTCTCCACATTACTAGGGAATATGTCAATGTTTCTCTTTGGACTCACTTCTTCATCACTTATCCCAAAATTGAGACTTTCGGCCAAGGGCTTGAAGGGAACTTCTTGGGGCTTCTCCTTGGGGATTCTCCTTGGGGCTTCTAGGGTCTTGAACCTGCACATGAGAAGAGAAAATACTAGGTAAAATTCTAGTATTTGGGTAAGTGAATATCAAGGATCCTTTGTGGATAAGATCTATAACCAAGTGTTCTTTTTCCTTTCCAATTTCACTACCCATGGCTTTCCTTTCCTTTTCCCTCCGTCCTTCACATCCTCCTTGTATCTCACCATCAATTTTATCTCCATATTGAGGATTATCCTGACCCTCTTTTGTTTCTAACCCCTTCTCTTCTTCTATTTAGATGGGGAGATTTTGGTTCTGTGGTATTTGGAGAGAAGGATAAGGTCTTTGGTTAATTGGGTTCGGGGTTTGGTAGTTTGGATTTTGGGATAGCATTTGAGTACCAACTCCCTTTTGCTGTAATTGGTTCAATTGTGGAGGGTTTAGTGGACATAGTCTATCAACCCCCGCTTTTATTCTAGTCATGTCACCCCTCATTGATCCCATATAACCCTTCATATCTCTCCTAAAAGCATCCATATCACCCTTCATATTTCAGGCAAATGCATCAATCCAAGCCATCAAGGCTCCTAAAACGTCATTACCCAAGGGTTGAGATGTGGTACCCTCAAATTCCATCTCAAATGTACCTAGTAAAAGCCAAAAAAATAGCAAGATAACACGAACAAAACAAACAAACAAATTAGTTCAAAAGCCTCACCACACTCACTCAACTCACCTCACACTTGGCTTCATAAATGTTGGATAATCGGCAATACTTGGCAAGTTACTTGAATGGTGAGAAGATTTGGTTCGGAATCAATCTTTGTTTGAAATGACTCAAATAAAGTGATGTATGAACTTGAACCAACAAAACACTACGACTTTAAAACTAGAAAAGCACACAAAAAAATAAAGACACAAATTAAACGAACTCTAGGCTAATTACCAATCTAGTAGGAACTTACTAGCTCGCTAATTAGTATTTGAATTAGCTTAAAAGAAACTACAATAAAAAATTAGAGACTAGGAAATCTACCTAAGAACTCAATTTGGCCGATTAGCTAGTGATGGCATAGCATTTATTGATTAGACGTTGAGTTTTCAAAATTTTCAATCTCAAAATCCCAAGTCTTGTCCTAGAACCCCTTTGGAGAAGAAGAATGATAATTTGAGGGGGAAATGACTAGTTTTGGAGCCCTTTTTAGCCTCTAATTGAAATTCATAAACAATGGTCCCCCTTTTGTACTTGGAATTGTACTTTGATTATTCCTTTGTCTCTTCTTTCTTTTGGGTGAATATGAATATACCAAGGAATATTACTTCACAAACACCAAGTAAACTCTCTTTCTTCTTCTTTTTTTGGATCAAACACACTCTTTGAATATTCTTCCTTAGCAAGATTTGATGAAGATGGAAGAACAAGATGAATATTTAAGAGTTGATCAAAGTTTGACCCCTAACCAAATGAACTCCAAATAAGGATTTTCTTGTAGATCTATGTTCCTTAAGCCAAGGTGAACTCAAATATGTAAAAATCAGCAACAACCAACGTCCACAAAGAAAAAACCCACATGGATCTAGAGCTTAGAAGCTTCAAAATGCCATATCCACGGAGGTTATTAGCTCAAACTCAACCAAATATTGTTCTGAGAGTAGATCTAGACTCCCTAGGTGCTAGAGAGCAAGGATCTAGCACAAGAAACTTTCAAAACAAAGCAAAAATGTGTAGATATAAGGACACTAAAACCGAGATTTAGGGATGTTAGAACAACCCTAACCAAGGCTCTGATACCAAATGATACAAAAATCAACCACTAAAAATGAAACTAACCTTAAGAACCTAAAAATCAGCAACTAAGAAGAAAGGGAGATGAAGATGAATTGCATAAAAGTAAAGGGATAGTAGTGAGACATACACTCACACCATTGAATAGTACCAAGGTGTGTATCGAACACCAAGACACTCAACACCAATGAGAGTTAACACCACACTCTTAGGTGGACCCAAGGAATTCATACTCCTCAATCACACCTTTCTTACCAATTGATTAACACAAGTGAAATCCATCAAATGTATTAATCCCTAGTTTCAATGTCTTTTCCAAGATCTACACTAAGATGGATTTTTCAATCCCTACACTAAGGAAAGAAAAATACAACTTGAGTAATACTCAATCAATTCATCAAAGTCTAATGAAAAGAGAAGATAAAATGTCTATACTTACTACAACACAATTGCTAAAATGCCCTTAATGAGGGCTTAGGAAAGGCTCCTCTTGAGTGTGGCTTTTTGTAGTCTAAAGACCTTCATGCCCTTATTATTAGGCGCCTCTTAAATTTAAGCTTTCCTTCTCCATTTTTATTCTGCTTACGTCTTGAGAAGGATTCTAAAAGGGTCTCAAATGTCTTGCCAATTCCGAGTTTGGTCCTTTGAGAAGTCCTTGTAATCCTTATATACTTTAGGCTTGTATCATATTATTCATTGGTCTAAAGAGTGTCTCCGACATAAGATTGTTAGTCATATAGCTAATCCAGACCAGTCTCATAAAAATGTGGTGCCTTCAGTTTGAGATAGTGCACTTAGTGCCTCAGTTGGAAAATCAAATGCTCAGTTCGAGTTTGGACCCACTCAGATTCATACTCCTTTGAATTTCACCGTGATAGGTGCGCCCTTGATTTCCTATCTTTTAATCTTTATTTGAGTTGAATTGGGAGTTTTATACCCATTGATGATTATATGCCTTGTTATTTTTATACTGGTTGTTGTGTACTTTGATAAAAAGTTCATGATTATGTGACTACCCCCATAAATGATTTCTTTAGTAGTGGATAGAATAGACCAATATTAATATGTCCCTATGGATGTAGCATTTGGGTTCGAGTCCCATTTACCATATCATATTGGCCTTCTTATGGCCCTAGAGTTGTACTTTCCATTGATTTTCATTTTTGGTATAACTGACTCCTTATACTGATGTCGCTATTGCTATTGTTAGTACTGTTATTATTTTGATATTGAGTCACGACCCAAACCAGGGCCTAGTCGTGACGGGTATCTCAAGCCCGCCATGGACTAGAGACCACCCCTTATCCTAACCCCAAGAGCACAATAATAATAATAATAAATCAGAAGTCATTCAAGTTACTAATAAAAGATAAATAAGTCAAATGAAAGTTCTAAGAGTCAAAACCTACAATCCAATCCATACTTGTCTACAAAAGCCTTTGAAAATGGAATACCAAATGAGTTGGGACATGCCCCCAACTATGACTATAAAGGAGATCCAAAATACTAGAATAGTAATGAAACTAGTGAAATAACCAGACCTTCCCAAAGATGGAAGCTCACCATTTCACAACAAATTCACAAGAGTATCTAGCCACCTAATGCTTCACAGGACCAACAAGAAACCCTTTGGGTCCTACATCAAGAAATGATGTAGCGGCTAGGGATGGTTAGTGGGATAAGAACTGGTATGTAACTTAAAGGAAGTTATAGAATAATGGCAATGCCATAAATCAATTAAAACCATCTACACAACAATTATTTATACATATATCGGATGTTAGGATACGGACAAGGGTCATGAACATGTGAGTTTACACCATTAATATGAAATATATAGCTCGCTTCATCTTAAAGGAACCCACGGTCTATATGGGTTTAGCTCCCCCTGCTGAAAGGGCCCCAGTGCAGTTAGCTAGACGAACCAAGGAATTCAAAGGAAGGACTAAAGACACCAAGGTTCAAGAAATTCAAAAATATAATTTGTGAACCATGCATACATTCGTATAGACCCTCACACTGGAAAATATGATTCCCAATGTTAGTCTCCCTTGGGATTACACCTTCATACTAAGCCACACAATTCCCTTTAAGCTCAAATTAAAATAGTTTGCACATAATCCCAACTATTAACCCAGGAGTCTTAGCATTTACCACATGATATCAGCATACCAATTACGCTTGCAAGCTAATCCAATTAAGTCAAACTAAAACCATTTAACCAAATTAACTCCTAAGTTCCATTTGATATCCAACCCATGCCTACCAAGGGCCTTTCTAATCTATTTTAACCAATTATCAATTTATATAATGCAAAGGGTTCATAAATAAGTTGAATTAAGCAATTATCCATGTTAAAAAAAATTACAAAGTGGGTTAGGGTTTATGTCACTACCAAGCCAAAAAGTCATCTATTTGGGGAAACCTATGTTCCCCATTTAAATTCCCAAAACAATGCCCACAATCAATCCAAAAACTATAAATCATCAATTTAAATCATGGGAAAAGTAGTTCACCTGATACAAATCAAAATCCCTCAACCCAATTCAAAACCCATCAATCTAAAACACATGGATAATGATTTAATAAATGCCAAAAGGTAAAATTAAAGTTTGGGAATGAGATACATGCCTTAAATACACAAGGAATTGAATACAATTTAAAGTTTGGAGCCTAGCTAATTTCATGGTAAAACCCTTGAATGTTCTTGAATTTTGAGTTTATGAGAGAACGAGAATGATTTGATCTTTGAAAACTAAAGAAAATGGGGTTATTTTATATTTAAAGGTCATGGCACGCCAATATCGCGGACCCTTATGGCCCAGGGGTCCCAAAATAATCCTGAACCCCTTCAAAAAATTCTTAAACTTTCCTAAATTATCCTTTTAACAACCCTAAACATAATTCAATTAAAAAATTGACATTACAAATATGGGAGGGTCAAAAATAAAATTGTTAAAATTTGAGAGGTCTTACATTACCCCCCCCCCCCCCCAAGGATCATTCATTGCGAATGAGGAGTTAGACTATTTTTAGCACGATATTAGTAAGAACACATCAAACCACATGACAAATTTTAAAGGGAATGAATTTCATGCCTCAAGCACTTCCATCCAACACAGGGAACAAGAATGGGTATTTGGCTTTCTTGGCTTCCTTGGCTTCCCACATAGCTTCTTCCACCATTTGGTTTCTCTAGATAACCTTCAACAAAGCTACATCCTTCGTCATTAAAATTGGTACCTCCTCATAAGACTAGGAATCTATAACACCAACATCCCCAGCTGGCACTATCAAGGAAGGATCACCCACACACTTTTTCAGCATAGATACGTGGAAAATAGGGTGAATAAAAGCTAAACTTGCTAGTAACTCTAACTCATAAGCGACATTCTCAATACTTTTACAACCTGATATAGACCAATGTCATGGGGACTGAGCTTTCGTTTGTTCCCAATCCTCATGACTCCTTTCATAGGAGATACCTTCAAGAATACCCAAACAGTTGCTTCAAATTCCAACTCTCTTCGCCACATATCTGCATATCACTTTTTGTGTCTTTGTGCAGTCTTAAGTCTTTCTCTAATAACCTTTACCTTCTTAATGTCTTGTGAACCTAGTCAAGGCAAAATAACTAGTCTCACCTACCTCAAAACACCTAATTGGAGACATGCACCTTCTACCATAAAGAGCCTCAAAAGTAGTCATCCAAATGCTGGAATAGTAACTATTATTGTAAGCAAACTCAATAAAAGGCAAATAATCCACCCAACTTCCCTAAAAATCAATCACAAAGGCCCTTAGCATATCCTCCAAAGTTGAATAGTATGCTCCACTTGTCCATCCATTTAAAGGTGGAAAGAGGTGCTAAGGTTCACCTGAGTGCCCAAACTTTTCTAAAATGAATGTCAAAAGTGAGAAGAAAACTTAGACATTTCTAAAATCCTTGTTATTTTGTGCTCCATTCAACTTAACAGTTTCCTGAATGAACAACTTAGCATAATCCTCTCTCGAGTAGTTAGTCCTTACAAGGAAATAAGTGAGTAGTCTTAGTTATTCTATCCAAAATGACCCAAATAGAATCACACTGATTGCAAGACCATGGAATACCCGTAACAAAATCCATATTAATCATCTTTCACTTCCACATAGGTAACTTTATCTCTTGGACATACCACCAGACCTCAAATGTTCTACCTTAATATCACAACCCAATTTACAAGTCATGATGGAACCTATCAATTTCCACTAGTAGGTAAGTCAATAGCATAACTCGAAGCTAATGCAATGGGTTAATCTGGTAAGAAAGGCCCAATATAGGCAAAATTCAAGAACATCAATTGTAAACATAATGGCTCTAGATAGAATAAAAAGTCAAAAAAGATATAATCCCAAAACATGAGAGACTTAGTATGAGAGCATCTAATAGTATCAATACAACTCCAAGTCTAGATTAGTAAATACATCTGTCACAAATACTAAAAACTGAATACAAGAGATACAAGGGAAATGGGTTACTCAAACTCCATGAGCTCACCTATATCTAAAAATTAATCACCACAAGAGCAATGATCAATGGCAATAGCTAATACTCAAATTTTCACGAATAAGATGCTAAAGTGTAGTATAATTACCAAAACAATGGGTACTCAATAGGCATCATTAGTGGACTAAGTTAAGTCATGATATAAAGATGATATAACGCAAGATAATCATAACTAAGTTAAGGTAAAAATTGAACCTGAATCATCTCTATCATCACTGTATACAATAAAAAATCAAATCTGAATAACAGTATAACTTAAAGCATCAACACATGCCAATATCACTGTGTATAGAAAGCAATAAATATCAAAATAACAATGTTCATAAGGCATCAACGCATTCTAATATCTCCGTACATAAGAATTAGACAGTTAGAAATCATTCACAACATAAATATTAACACAAGCATTCATAAGTACAAAATTGTCTCCCATACGCAAACTGGTGCATAAAATAAAGAACTCATCATGGTGTCCCATACCACTAATGAGTAGACCCAAAAGAAACATAAATGAATCAAATCAATAATATATCTAACTTCCTCATTATTCCATAGTTTCCACAATTTCCATCCATTGATAATGTGCCAACATTCATGATGATCATCTGTTCTTGTAATTGAAAACATGTACCAATAACTCATACCCATAATACTAATAATATCACCCAACAACTATATCATCGGTACATACTAATAGCTCCTTTTTAGTTAGTTAAGGCTTATAACTAATCCAATTACTCATTGTCATTATATAACCTCTAATTTTTATATATCCATTATTCATCACATGATCGCTATTCATGGGTCAACTGCTAACCATTATTCACTAACTAGGCAACATCAACATCAAGCCAAGATTCACCACTTGGCCATATTTGTCAATGAACCAATACTTATTTTTAGCCATCCTAATTCCACTAGTTATCATTTATCAAATGACCGCTAATAACCATTTATTCAGTATTCTCTATCAACTAACATCTTTTATTAACTAGCATCATTAATCTACTAATCCTCGTCTAACAACTAATCAATATCATAGACTTAGTCATCAATAGAAACTAATCATCATCATTACAAAACCCATTATCACTGATCTTCATAATAAAATAATCTTAATTATTAATAGCCATTAGTGTCACTAGTCCTCTTTATCACTAAGGTTCACTAATCCATCAGTCGTTATTAGCCACTTAAGCAATATCTACCACTAATCATCTTTTAAATGTTAAGTCAACATTTATACCACTTGATACCTTGACTTTTTAGAAGACTATAGCTGACATCTCTAATATCAACATTATACCCAACTACACAAGTGCATAAATAAATATGTAATTTCCATACATAGGCCTAGCCGGAATCCAATCAATAAATGTACACATAAACATATCAATAATCTTCCTCTGATCTCGCTGGGTATCATCATAGTATCCTCCAGTCTTGCCAGGTATCATATGACATCACAAGATCTTTTGGCCGCGCTGGGTATCATCATAGTATCTTTTGTCCTTGTCGGGTATCATCATAGCATCATAGCATTCTTCGGCCTTGCCGGGTATCATTATATTATCAAAGTATCCTCTGGCATTGTCGGATATCATCATAGCATCTTCTGGCCTTACTAGGTACCATCATATTATCATAGTATGTAAATTTATAACAGTAATAAAGAACAAGCCCCATGAGGGATAAAGTAAGAAAATATAAAAGGAGAAGCGAGAAAGAGCATACATCCATAATCCAACGTTCATCATCAATGTCACTTTATCAATAGATATATGTATATGTAACATGAATAGTATAAATTATCATCTTGTTTTCCCTTGGAACTTATAACTTCGACACCAACATCTTCCTCTGTCTCTTATCGGAGAGATGGATATGTAGATATGTATAATAAGTGGAAAATGCATAAACATAATTAGTCATACAATGAGGTATCACGAGTCTAAGCATAATTTACATAATAAATCTACATATGATCAACAACCATGCCTTCAAGCACTATTAACATTATATTCGACAATATCGACAATGCGAAAGATTTCTAATATGATTATTAACATAATTACTATACTAGATCATGATATAAGCAATAGTATTATCAATGGAATAATTTATAGCTTGTTCAAAACATAGTGGATAAAATGATATATAGCTTAGGACATTTTGTAGTCAAGGGCTCATTTGATAGCATATTCATTAGCGCAAACAATAGTCATTGAAAAAACATAATTAATAGTTTGACATAAGATTTAACCAATAAAACATATCAAGGCATCATCACTTGGGTATTATTATTAATGCCATTCATCATATCCAAAACCTACCAAGAGCTATCAATATATTGCCCCAAAAGGGAACTCTCTAGCCAATTAATGAGCATAAGGGTTCAAGAAAACTAATCATAAGTCTTCCCTTAACATGGGTTAAGGAACCCACTTCTAAATCCCTGAAATGCATTCTAATTCAATTTTTAATCCGAACTAGGCTAAGGTATCTAAATCAAAGCTTAGATGTATAGCAAGCTACCTTAACCCCTAGGGTAGATATTTTACTCAAGCACTTTTACTAAGTCCAAGAGATCTAAGCCATCATTCTCTAGTATAAGCAACAAAGGCCAATTTACTCTAGGTATGAGCACCTAGAGCATTTCACCTAAGGTTGAGTATTCTAAGGCATTCTCATGCTAAACATGAGTAATGAAGCCTATTCCACCTAAGACAATCGGGAAACAAGTCAAGTTTTTGAACTCTAAGATTCACATAGCTTAAATGGTCCAACTGACCCAAGTCTTAAATTTCATCAATCCAACACTTAAAACTCATCCCAATCTAACAATATATCATAATTATACTAAAACATAGCTCAATATATCAAAGAGTAAGCCCAGCCTACCTTAAATCTAATGAATGCTCAACAATCTACTAAACCTCCACTTTTTTCTTTCGAGAAGCTTCTTCAAGGTGTCAAGATATCAAAAACACATTCTACACATCATTACGAGAATATCAATATTCATATTGTACCAATGTGCTTCGGGTCAAAAATGACACCGAAAACCCCAAGTGGATCCTTCTTGGAAACACATTTCCAAGGTCAACCCAAGGTTCATACACCATTAAGGAATTATAACCTTTAAGAAATAGGTAAAACTAAGGTTATTTGAGGATAAAATCAAGCCCCCAAGCGATTTGGGATTTGGGTTAAGAATTTAAGAAATTCAAGCTTGAATTCAAGGAGTCTTACCTAAAATCCGATGTTAGTCATGAGAATATATGTTAATCGTGCTTCTAAGTTGAACCCAAGACTCAATTTCAGTTTAGTACACCATTTTAGAGTTCCTTAATCTCAAAGATGAGTAAAAATGCCCAAAAATACGGCCTAAAAGGCCTTTTTATAGCCATACCAGGTAATCAGGTATGGCTATCACCATCCCTTGATCATGATCGCCATAGGGAGATTGCTATTCATAGATGTGTAATTTCGTCATCTCCTTGATGCACCAGATATCAGTTAAAACTTGGAAATTCTTCCAAGTTTTGGCCAATGCCTTGTGATTCATTCGGGGACCGATATGCAAAAATAAACTATGTAATCACACTAATTTCAACATTCCAAACATATTGAAAAAGTTGAATTTTCCATCAAGGTCATTTTGACCAAATATAGGCCCCACCCTTAAATTCTTGATTGACCAACTTTCCAACCAATAGGTCAAAATGAGGTCGGGTGTATTTGGAACCGAATCAAAGGTCTACTCAGCCTTAAATCGATATTCTACAATTGCTGGCACAGTCAAAATTCACACTAGAGATTGTTTTGCAGAGGTTTTTGCCTAGTGGCTATTTGGAACCAGCAAAGACTTCTAAATAGGGAATTAGGTTTACAAAAAACAAATGAACTGCCCGATAACAGAACAATTAGTTCCATAAAGACATAAATGACTTGGGGCAGCTATGGAAAGATCTAACAACAAAAATAAGCGGAAATACAAAAAATGACCTAAAGGTTCATTACAATATCACTACTAAAGGAACTTTCATCCCTAAAAGTTATGAACTGGGATATACCCGAAGTCTCAAACATTTGAGGATATTAGGACAGTATCTTATTCTCGATCTCCCAAGTGGCCTCCTCTACTAGGTGATACTTCTACTAAACCTCAACAACTAAATGTCTCTGGTGCTCAATTGTATCATTTCACTAGCCAGAATGAGCACTGGCTCCTCCACAAAGGTCAAATACTCATCTAACTAGACTGAGTCCTATCTAAGCATATAAGATCGATCAGGAATATACCACCCCAACATACAGACATAGAAAATTGAATGAACAACATAAAATATCAGAGGTAAAGCTAACTCATAAGCTGCCTCACCAATAGCGCGAAGAATCTTAAAGGGTTCAACATACCTCGATCTAAGCTTACCCTTCCTCCTGAACCTCATTACACCCTCCATGGGCAAAACATGGAGAAATACACGATCAACAACTCTATTTCTCAAGGAACAAAGCCAATGATTCGTATTGTCCTTCTGCCTACTCTGAGCTTCTCTCGATTATCATAAATTATGTTGAATCTATCCAATGACTCCTAAAGCATATCCATACCACGGGGCCTCATCTCGGAAGTTTCAAAATATCCAATCGGCGAACGACATCTCCTACCATACAAAGCCTCAAATCAATCTTAGAAAATATGCGTACAACCATTTTTTTATTCATAAACAATACAGGAGCACCCCAAGAGAACACACTTAGTCTAATAAAACCCTTACCAAGAAGATCCGAAAGCTGAGAATTTAGCTTCTTAAGCTTGGTAGGAGCCTTATGGTCAGTTACCATAGAAATAGGTCGGGTGCTAGGCTCAGGGTCAATAGCAAACTTAGTCTTATAGATAGGAGAAATACCAGGCATGTTGGTAGGGAACACATTGGGAAACTCATAAACAATAAGAATAGAGTCAAGTGATGGACTCTCACACAAACATAAGAGAGATAATACTGGCAACCCCTAGAGATAAGTCTCCTAGAACAAACATAAAATATAATCCCTGTTGGCTCGTTGCTAACCGCAGCCTACAACACGACTGGGGTACACTAGGTATGTTTAAGATAACGGTCTTGGCAAAATAATCTATTGCCATATAATGGTGGGATAACCAGTCCATGCCTAGAATCACATCAAAATCCATCATACCTATAATAATAAGATTAGCACAAGTATCAACATCAGTAATTGTCACAGCACATGATCTGAATACTTGATCCACTACTAAAGAATTATGCACGGGAGTAGATACGCATAACGGCATAGATAATAAATCAATAGACAACTCCAAACGTGGTGCATAATAAGAAGATAAATAAAAATAAATGGATTTGGGATCTAACAAAGAAAGTGTTGATTGGCGATACATAAAAAATAATACCTATAAATACAACATCCGAAGTTTGAGCCTCAAGTTTAGTAGGTACTATATATAACTGACCACGCCTACCACCAAGATGGGCACCTGAACGACCTCTGGTCCTTCCTATTTGACAACTCTCTTCAGTACCTTGAGAACTACCTCTGTGACCAAAAGAACCACCTCTAGCTGAGGGGTATACTGCTCTACTAAGGGGACCACTCTGAGTTGAAACAATAATGACCTTATGAAAAGGACACTCTCGAGAATAGTAACCATGACCCCCATAATTATAACATGCCTCATGAGCAGAACCAAAACCAATCGATCCGACTAACCTAGAGCAACAAACACAGCAAGAATAACTAGGGAATTCTCCTTGCGGAGTGTGACCACCACCTTGACCAGGGTAATCACTAACACTAGAATGACTTTCATTAGTAATATGAAGAGTTTCTTAAACCGATCGTCTAGACTGACTTTGAGGGTGATAAGATAGATATGGGGAATACCCAACCAGAGAACTACCACCTCTAACTTAGGAACTACTGAGGCCCCCGTTGAATTTTCCCTGAATTCAAAGCCTTTTATCACGGCCATCACGACTCTCATAGTGCACCTCTTCCATCAACTGAATATGACCAAACACCTCGACAAAACACCTACCCACAATAACAAAACTCTGAGTTAACATATGGATGTGAAAGCCCACCCCTCTTATAAAACAACAAACCCTCTCATACTTAAAAGTCATAATAGAATTAGCAGGCTGAGCAATTACCAACTGAGAAGCTACCAACTGAGCAACTATCAGTGTAGGAGGAACCTCGACTTTGGAAGCTGCACCTATAGGTCGCACCCCTACCTCAATACAACTCTAATTTGTAGATTATGCACCATCAGATAGAACACCGAGAATAAAACTCAAAAGCTAAACTAATGCATCTCTGAGCAGTGAAGGAGAAACAAACCCTGATAGAGCCTATGTTAATCCCTAGCCAACTACTAGCTATAAGGGAAAAACCTCAAGCTTAGGAGATGGAATAGTACTAAAGAAAGGCGGTATATCCTTAACCGATAACAGGGAAAAACCTCTAGGCTGTCCACAACCTATGGGTTATCTACGACCAATAGTAGGATCCCAAATTTTGATCTCAGGGCCCTTATCATGTATAGTGGTAGAATGTGTCCTGGCTATCTATGAAAGAGTAAAGTCAAAGAAATATTCTACAGGCTAACATAGACTCTTAGCATGATATGAGTGAAGAAGTGAAGAGCTTTTAAGAATGTCCTATTGCCTCTAAAAGATAGAAAAAGGACATCAATGTTTCGATTTGCAGGACTCTACTAGACACTTGTTCTTATACCAATAATATTGGTAAAACCTAGGCTCTTATACTAATTTTCTAGATCCGTCAATATGGGTTAGGCTTGTTGGGCTGGCACAGCGCATCCTATAATTTGATTGGGCTGAACTATGATTTTTAGTGCCCGTTTAAGAATAGGGCTTTTTAGGCCGACCTGAATAAGTCGTTGGCCTATAGGTCTTGAACAATATTGGTTGTGTTGGCCCTTGGTCCAAACAAAAAATTATTAGAAAATATAATAGAGTACTAAGAATAAAAAACAGAGTCCAAAATAAAAGTCTATTTGGACCATAATAGATATTTAGATATTAATTATGTTTATAAAATACACAAACAATTAAAATACAATATACTAAATTTTTTAATGAGTCAAATATGTTTGATAAAGATGGTCTATTGAAATTGAGCACGCCATAATTGCCAAGAAGGTTTTTCTTTTTTTGGTTTTGAGGAGTTCATTTTTACTTTTAATAAACTAAATATTGACATTTCTTTGTATTGTATTGTGATCAGTTAAAACAAAATTAGCTAAGTACTATTATTTAGCTAGTTATATTATTACTCATTAACGGTTTCATTTGTTTTTCAATATCTCCATATGATTTGAATTTGATATCAAAAGTTATTTAATTTCACAAATTATTAGGATTTTTTTGTAAATTATAGTCTTAATTAACAACTAGTAACATGTAATATTATATTATAAATATTTATGTAATTAACATTTTAAAATTTAAATAAAGATTATAAAAATAATATGTGCTAAAAAATGGGCTCATGGAGGCACGCAACCCATATTGTGATGGGTTGGGCTTACTATTTTCTGGCTTGTCATATTGATGGGCTAGCCCGCCTGGCCTATAAAACACCAAAGCCCATGTGGGCTAAATCAGATGTGCAAGATCGCCCCATATTGATAACTCTAAATTTGTCACAACCTGATTTATGAGTCATGATGGCACCTACCAATTTCCACCAATCGATAAGCCAATACCATATCCTAGAGCTAACACAATGGGTTAATACAGTAAGAAATGCCCAACATAGGAAAAAATTAAGAACATAAATTGTAAAAATAAGGGTTCTAAATAGAATAAACAATCAAAAACGATACCAATCCCAAAACCAGGTAGAGATTGTACAAAAATATCTAATAGTACCAATACATCTCTACGTCTAGAATAGTCAATACATCTATCTCGAATACTAAAGACTAAATACAAAAGATAGAAGGAAAATGGGCAACTCAAACTCCATGAGCTCACCCTATCTTTAGAAATCAATCACCGCATAAGGAACGATCAACGACAATAGATAATACTCATATCTATACCAAAAAGGTATAAAAGTGTAATATGATTAGCAACACAATAGGTACTCAGTAGGGATTATCCGCCGACTAAGTTAAGTCATGATATAAAGATGATATAATGCAACATAATCATAACTAAATCAAGGTACAGAATTGAACCTATATCATCTCTATCATCATTATATATAATAAGAAATCAAATTAGAATAACAGTACAACATAAGGCATCAACACATGCCAATATCACTGTGCATAGCAAGCAATAAATATCGGGATAACAATGTATCATAAGGAATCAACACATGCCAATATCATCGCACATAAGAATTAGATAGATCGAAAATATACATATCATAAACATTAATACAAGCATTCACAAGTGCAAAGTTGGCTCCCATACATCAACTGGTTCATACAGTAAATAACTCATCATGACATCCCATACCACTGGAGAGTACACCCAAGAGAACCAAAAAGGAATCAAGTCAACAATATATCCAACTTCCTTATTATTCAATAATTTTCAACAATTTCCATCCATTGGCCATTTTCCAATATTTATGATGATCATCTATGTGCGTAATTGAACATGTACAAAATCTCACAACCAAAACAATAATGACATCACCCAACAACTATATTATTGGTACACGATAATAGCTCCTTCTTATCTAGCCAACATTTATAACTAATCCAACAATTATATCATCAGTACACACTAATAACCATCACTATTAATAGCCATTGATGCCAATAGTCCTCTTTTATCTCTTAGGTTCACTAATCCATTAGTCACTATTAGCCACTTAAGCAATATACACCACTAATCATCTTTTAAACCTTAAGTCAATATCTATACCATTTTATACCTTAAATCATTAGAAGACTATAAGCGACATCTATATTATTAATATTACAGCCAACTACAAAAGACCGTAGATAAACATAAAATTGCTATACATAGGGCTAGCCAAAATTGAACCAGTAAATGTACACGTAGGTACATCAATAATCATTCTCCAGTCTTGTTAGGTATCATCATATCATTATAATATCCTCCATCCTTGTCAGATATCAATATCATATCACAAGATCCCCCGACTGCATCGGGTATCATCATATCATCATAGTATTCTCTAGCTTTACCGGGTATCATCATATCATTATAGCATCCTCCAATATTGTATGGTATCATCACATCATTATAGTATTCTATGGTCTTGTCAGGTATCATCATATTCTCATAGCATCCTTCATCCATGTCGAGTATCATGATAGCATCCTCCGACCTTATTGGGTATCATCATATCATCATAGTATGTAATTTATAACATTAATAATGAATAAGCCCCAAGAGAGCTAAAGAAAAAAACAAGCCCCACGAGGGATAAAGTAAATAAATATAAAAAGAGAAGCAAAGAAAAGCATACCACCATAATCCAACGTTCATTATCAATGTTACTTTATCAATATATATATATATATATATATATATATATATATTTATCTATGTAACATGAATAATATAAACTATCATCAGGGGTATTCTTTGAAAGTTATGAGTTTGACACCAACATCTTTCTCCATCCCATATCATAGAGATGGGTGTGTAGATATGTATAATAAGCGGAAAAGGCAAACATAGTTAGTCATACAATAAGGTATCATAAGTTCAAGCATAATTTATAGAATAACTCTACATATGATCAAAAAGCATGAATTTAAGTACAATTAACATAATTTTCTCCAATATCGACAATAAGGAAGATTTTTAATATGATTATTAGCATAATTATTATGAATGATCATAACATGAGCAACAACACTATCAATGGCATAATTTATTGCTTGTTCATAACATAGTTGACAACATCATATATAGCTTAGGCCATTTTGTAGTCAAGGGCTTATTTGATAGCATGTATGTTAGCCCAAACTATTGTCATTGACAATACATAATTAATAACTCAACATAAGATTTAACCAATTAAACATATCGAGGTATTATCACTTGGGCATTATTCTTAATGCCATTCATCATATCTAACATCTATCAAGAGCTATCAATACTGCCTCAAAAGGGCAATCTTTAACCAATTCCTTAGCGTAAGGGTTCAAGAGAAATAATCATAAGTCTTGCCTTATGATGAGCCAGCGAGCCCACTTCCAAATCCCTAAAATACATTCTAAGTCAATTTCTACCCCAGACTAGGCTAAGGTATTTAAATCAATTCTTAGATGTATAGAAAGCCACCATAATACCTAAGGCAGATATTCTACTCAAGAACTTTTACTATGTCCAATGGAACCAAGGCAACCTTCTTCTAGTATAAGCAACTAAGGCTGATTTTCTAAGTATGAGTAACTAGAGCATTTCACCTAAGGTTGAGTATTCTAAGTCATTCTCATGCTAAATATGAGTAATGAAGTCTATTCAACCAAAGATAATGGGAAAAAAGTCATGCTTTTCAACTCTAAAATTAATATAGCCTAAATAGTCCAACTAACCCAAGTCTTGCATTTCATCAATACAACACTTAAAACCCATCACAATCTAACAAGATATCACAATTATACCATAACATATCTCAATCTAACAAGGAGTAAGCCTAGCCTTCCTCAAATCTGATGAATGCTCAACAATCGACTAAACCTCTACTTTTCCCTTCCGAAGCTTTTTTAAGGTGCTAAGCTATCAAAAACATATTCTGGTCATCATTATGAGAGTATCGATACCAATATTGCACCAATGTGCTTCAAGTCAAAAAATAATACTAAAAACCTCAAGTAGACCCCACTTTCAAAAAAACTCAATTTTGATGTCAACCCAAGGTTCATAAACCATCAAGTAATCATAACCTTTAATAAATAGGTGAAACTAAGCTCATTTGGGCAAAAATCAAGCCCCCGAGCTATTTGGGGTTTTGGTCAAGAATTCAAGAAATTAAAGCTTGAAGTTGAAGGATTATTTCCTTAAATCCAATGTTAAAATCAAGAATATATGTTAAATAATCTTATAAGTTGCACCCAACACTCAATTTGAGTGTAGTACACCATTTTAGGGATTCTTAGACACAGAGATGACTGAAAATGCCCGAAAACACGACTTAAAAGGTCTTTTTATAGCCATAACAGGTAATCAGGTATGGCATCGCCATCCCTGATCATGATATCTATAAGGAGGTTGCTATTCATAGATGTGCGATCGCGACATCTTCCTGATGTACCAGATATCAATTGAAACTTGGAAATTCATTCAAGTTTTGACTAATACCTCGAATTTCATTCGGGGTCCGATATAAACAAATGAACTATGTACCACACCATTTTAGATGTTCTGGATGCATTGGCGAAGTTGGATTTTTCAGCTAAGGTTGTTTTGATCAAAGGTGGCTCCATGCATAAGTTCCCAATTTACCAACTTTCAAATCAATAGGTCCAAATGATCTTAGGTGCATTGGGACCCAAACCGAAGGTCTACCTAGCCTAAAATTGATATTTCAGAGCTATTGCATAGTTGAAATTCACATCCGAGATTGTACTGCTAAGATTTTTGCCCAGTGGCTATTTGGAACCAAAAAGAGTTTTAAATAGGGAATTAGCTCTAAAAAATAAACAAACTACCTGACAATTGAACTATCAATTCCAACGTCATAATTGAGTTGGGGTAGCCATGGAAATGATCTAATGGAGAAAATAAGCAAAAATACAGAAAATGTAATTCATTTTCTTTTCACAAAATTCCCTTCAATCCCCCCGTTTAGTTGACATAAATAGTTAAAGGGAAATATCCAAATCAATGTCTTATTATCTTCAATAATCCAAGGTTGTAGCAATAAAATACTACATATTCCTCCACCAAGTGATAAATGATTGATTACAAATATTTAGGATATAATTTTTTTGCTCTGGGATACTAGAACGATCGATTCTTGTTTTTTATCTTCACTTTCGCCTAAAAATGGAGGAATGTCTCATTGATTATAACTAACCCCTCCATTAAACAATTTAGAAATAAATATAGAATAAGAGATATATATTATATAATCAAATATCGATACATCTTAGTCAAACCAGGATGAAATATATATCTAGACTCATCAGCCTCAGTCAAAATCCTTCCCCGCAACCCATCAACACCAGGAATCTATTGTCTCTCTTGATACCTCAAGATGCCATCTCCCCCACTCTCGAAATCCATAACCTTTTTGCTGACCCACATTATCCATAATCTGCATAAGTATGGGATCCAAAGCCTGTTTCTCCTTTACATTTACACCAAGAGATGATTTAACCACTTTTTAAACAATCACTCTTCCATACTCAAAGTCCAAAAGACGAACTCCCAAGTTAGCCAACCTATCTATATCCTTCAATAACCCTCTTTTTTCCTAATCAACATGAGATAATCTTCTCGTAGACAACCTTGTAAGAGCATCCGCAATAATATTAGCTTTACCTAGATGGTAGTGAAGGCTCATGTCATAATTTTTAAGTAATTCAAGCCACCTCATTTTCTTGAGATTCAATTCATTCTGAGTAAATACATACTACAAGCTCCTATGATCTCAATAAAAGTCCATATGCACCCCATATATATAATTGGGCTAGATTTTCAATGCAAAGACTACAGCCGCCAATTCTAAATCATGAGTTAGATAATTCCTCTAATGAACTTTAAGTTTCCTGGAAGCATAAGACACACCTTACCATTATGCATAAAAACACAACTCAGTCTTATATGAGATATATCACAATATACAATAAACCCATCAGCACCATTGGGCAGGGTCAAAATTGGCGCAGAAGTCAACTTTATTCTTCAACTTCTCAAACTACCCACACAAGCATCGAACCATAAGAAATTAAACTTTTTTGAGTTTTCTTCATCAACAAAAAGGCAATATGATGAGAACATCTCCACAAATATCTTGTAATATCTATCAAAGACCAAGAAGCTCTTAATGTCATTTGGAGTTGTGGGTCTAGACCATTTCTTAACTGCCTTAAATTTCTGTGGATCCACCTTGATTCCCTCACTAGAAATAACATGCCCAAGAAAAGTCACATCACTCTTCCAGAACTCACACTTAGAAAATTTAGCATACATCTTCTGATTCTTAAGATTCTGCAATATGATTCGGAAGTAATTGGCATAATCCTCCTCAATTTTAGAGTATACCAAGATATTATCAATGAAGACTACAAAGAAACACATCCAAACACTACCTAAATACCCAATTCATAAGATCCATGAAAGTAGCTGGATCATTAGTCAGCCCAAATGACATGAACAAAAACTCATAACGGCCATACCGGGTTTGGAAAAAAGTCTTGGGAATATCAATCTCCCTAATCTTCAATTGGTGATAGCCCGAACAAAGATAGAGAAACATCTAGAACCCTGAAGCTAATCGAAAAAATTATCAATCATAAAAAAAGGCTACTTATTCTTCAGGTAACATTATTCAGCTGGCGATAGGCTATACACATCCAAAGAGACCTATCTTTCTTTCACATGAAAAGTATATGAGCACCCCACAGGGAAATACTAGAATAAATAAATCCCTTACCATGAAGATCCTATAATTTCTCCTTTAGATCCTTTAATTCAATTGGAGCCATCCTATAAGAAAGAATGGAAATAGAATGGGTATCTGGTAGTAGATCAATCCCAAAATCTATCTCCCTATTAGGAGGAATCCTAGATTGATCATCAGAAAATACTTGAGGAAATTCATTAACCACAGAGATAGATTGCAAAAAGGGACACTCAGAGTCAAAATCCTTAACCTAAACTTGATGATACAAACACCCTTCGGAAATTCACTTCCAAGCTCTAAGTTACTAATGAACTTCCCCCTCATTCGGTCACCAGTTAATTAAGGAATTTAAAATTGAACTTTTGGGTCCAACAATCCATAGAAGCATGGCATGAATGGATCCAATACATCCCCAAGATTACTTCAAAGCCTACCATGCCAAGCTCTATCAAATCCGCCAATGTCTCCCTATAAAATATAAACATCATACAACCCCTATAATTTTTTCTAGAAATTATAGAATCACCCAACGGCGTAGACATAAAAAAGGGTTAGGAATACTTTCAAGACCAAAACCAAAGTGCACAAACATAAAAGGGTCACATAACATAGGGTAGAACCCAGATCAAGCAAACAATAAACATCATGAGAAAAAAGTTGTATCAGACTGTGACAACATCAGGGGATGCCTTAGATTCTTAATGAGTAAAAAGTGAATAAAGCTGATTCTAACCAGTATCGGTACCTTAAGTAGTGCCCTTAGGTGTAGGAGCTGAAGAAGTGGTGACTGGACCAACTCCAGAGCATAATGGTTCAACTACTGAAATTTTAAAGAATATTTCTTCACACTCATCTTCACTTGCTTTAAATTCACAAAATCTTTGGTCTTAGCCTCTCTCAACTCTTAAGGAAAGAAAAGATCAAGAAAGGCCCCTGAAAACTCATCCCACACTACCGACTCAGCATTATCACCCCTTGATATCTCCCACTCCTCATACCATTAGTAAGCTACAACTTTTAAATAATATACAGCAAACTCTATAACTCTAAAATTAGTAGCATGCATCACCTTAAAAATCTTCTCCAACTCATTAACAAACCTTTGAGGATCCTCCTCAATATTAGAGCCTATAAAGGTTAGGGGATTCAACCTTATAAACTTTCAACCCGATCAAACTGATGAGACTGTAAGGCCACCAACTGAGTAAGCATATGAATAGACTAATGAAACTCTACATTAGAAATATCTCCCTAGGGCATCTGGTCATGAGCATCACCAGCTCAAAAATCCCGAGAAAGACTAGTACGGACTGGTGGAACTCCATATGTAGCAACATAGTTAGGAGTAGGGACCCTAGACTAGGTTCGTAATCTATAAACAGGGTGAGTTCCCACCACATTTTTCTCTGGCAGGACATAGGGTCCAATAAAATTTCTATAGATGTCAGATCTTCAAAGAGGCATGATATGAAATACGAGTAAGCCAGGAGTTAGATAACTTTCAAGATAACTACACTTTAGATCCTAAAATAGAACAAAAAAAAAAAAAGAAATACTCTTAAATGTAATAAAAGAGAAATAAGTTGAATGAAAGTTCAAAGAGTCAAAACTAAAAATCCAACCCAAACTTGGCAACAAAAGCCTTAAAACTCAAAATATAAATTGAGTCGGGACATACCTCCAACTATGACCATAAAGGAGATCCAAAATACTTAAACATTAATAAAACTACTAAATGCCAGGCCTTCCGAAAGATGAAAGCTTACCACTTCACACCAAATCCACAGGAGTACACATCCATCTAACGTTGCATCGGAGCAACAAAAATCCTTTCGATCCTACATCATGATATGATGTAGCATCCAAGGCCGGTCAGTGCGATAAGCACTGGCATATAACTCAGGGAAGTGACAAAATAATATCAATGCCATAAACTAGTTAAAACCATGTACACAATAATTATATATACATATATAGGATACCTGGATAAGGGCAAGGGTCATGAATATGCGAGTTTAAACCATTAACCTAAACTATATAGCTCAGTCTTTCCGAAAGGCACCATAGGCTATATGGGTTCAGCTTCCCCTATTAAAAGAGCCCTAGTGTATGTTAGCCACATGAACTAAGGAATCTAAATGAAGGTATAAAGACACCAAGGCTCTAGCCATTCCAAAATATAATGAGTGAACTATGCACACGATTATATAGACCCCCATGCCACCAAATATGGTTTCCAATATTAGTTTCTTCAAGACTACACCTTCACGATGAGCTACACATTTCTCTTTAAACCTAAATTAAAATAGTTTGCACATAATCCTAACCATTAACCCAGGAGTCTTATATTAAGACATTTACCACTTGGTATCATCATACCAACTATGCTTGCAAGCTAATCCAATTATGCCAAACTAAAACTATTTAACCATGTTAACTCCAAAGTTCTATTTAAGATCAAATCCATGGCCACCAAGGACCTTTCAAATCTGTTTTAATTAGTTATTCATTAATGCAATGCAAAGGGTTTTTAGATAAGTTGAATTATGCAATTATTCATGTTAAAAAACAAATTTTATAAAGTGGGTTGGGGTTAATGCCATTACCAAGCTAAAAAGTCATCAATTTGGGGAAAACCATGTTCCCCATTCCAATTCCCATAACAATGCACTTAATCAGTCAAAAACTATAAATTTAAAGCATAAATTATCAATTTAAATCATGAAAAAAGTAGTTCAACTAATACCAATCAAAAACCCCTCAACCCAATTTAAAACTAATCATTATAAAACATATGGAAAATTATAAAACAAGTGCCACAATATAAAATTAAAGTTTAGGATTGAGATACATGCCTGAAATATACAGAAAATTGAAGACAATTTGAAGTTTGGAGCTTAGATAAAGATTCACTGTAAAACCCCTTGAATGTTCTTGGGTTTTTAGTTTTAGTGAGAAATAGAATGATTTGATCTTTGAAAACTGAAGAAAATAGGGTTATTTTATATTTAAAGATTGTACAAAGAGTAAAAGGACAAAAATCCCCACAATTCAAGTGAATAAAATAAAAACTGGATAAAATTAAAATATCAGCATGGCACACCATTATCATGAAGGGTAGCCTCTGTATCACACTAATATCGCAAAGACTAACCTCTATGGCACACATAATATCATAGACCCTTACAATCTCAGGGTGTCAAATGACCCCGAAACCCTATCAAAAATTTTGATACTTTTCCAAACTACCCTTTAACATCCCCAAATAGAATTCAGGTCAAAATTGACATTACATTTGCGAGGGGATATAAAATAAATCATAGAAATTTTGAGGGGTCTTACACATTGTTTGATTATTTCTTGATTAATATCTAGATTAGCATTATCTAGTTAGAATTTCCTTCCTCACAATTCTTTTTCTTTGGCCTAAGCAACTAGCTTAGTTGGATTTTTCTCTCTTTTAGCAAGTTGAGGTTGGTCGTTTTCCTCTTTTTTGGTGAAAGTGGATTTGTTGTTGAATGGTCTCGAAAGTAAAGGAAGTTTGGATTTTTATGGTTCTAGAGTTGGCAATTTAGTTATATTGCCCATTTTTGAGTTTGAGATTCTAGGGCTTACCTTTTTGTTTAGTGAGATTTTAGAATTTTCTATCCTTTTCTATAGACCATTTATGAGGTTATCCTTCTCTATAGACCATTTATGAAGTTGATAAATTTGAGGCTTGTTATTTTATTTTGACTTGTTCATTGCCCAGTAGTGGTCTGATGTTGAAGTCGAGAGGTTTTGTGATTCTTTCAAGTTTTTTGGGTTTGTCTACTAATGATAGTTTGATCTTGGTATTGGTATGGAGTTAGATACTCCATTCTTTCCATGAAGTGGTTCTTGTTCTAGTGGTGTTGAGGGAGGTGGAGATAGATGATCTTTTTTTGTGACCGCTTCTTAAGTTGGTAAATTAAGAATTTATTATCTTGATTTGCTTTTTTTATTTTTGGTAGTGGTCTTGACCTTGTCATTGACGTTGAGATTGGGATGTTATTCCTCTACAATGTGGTTCATGTGTTGATTTGATTAAGGTTTTCTTCATGGGTGGATTAGAAAATCCTTATTTCTATATTTATTCATCCTAATAAGACTTGGCGGAGTGCTTATCCTTGGAGATATGTGCCTATGAGCATTCATTACTAAGATAGAGTATTTGATTAACCAGTTTCTGAATAAGATTGTATTTCTTCAAGTTGATAGAGTTTTGGTTATCAATAGTGTTATTTGCAGTCTTGGTGAGTTCTTAGGTATGCTTTGATGATTCATTCCCTCCAGTAGATGTCAAGTTGATTATTTGTGTATCCAATTGATAGTTTATCCTTCATTACAATTTTGTTCAACTCTATTTTGATTTTGGCTCTAGAAGAAACCAGTAAGGATATGCCTAATTTTGGATTATGACGGTGAGTTGAGGGTTTTTCCTTGGTTTAGACTTTTTGGCTCAGGATTGGAATCTGACTTTTATGAAAAGCGACTTGAGGGTTATGATAAATTTTGACATTAGATGCTCTCCCATCTTTAGGAGTTGTCGGGATAGTTGAGACCAAATGGTTCAGCTTTGATGTTAAGGTTTTAGCTGTGAGTGTAGAGCTTAGGTGCAACTTTCATTTCTAGATTTATGTTAGTTAGACATTCATCTATGGGCTAGTTAAGTCTTTTTATCCTACAGGTTTGGTCTTCTTCAATTTAGATTGATTGTGGTTGATTGATGTTCGGATGATAGCCCAATGGAATTGGATGATGATTTCTTCTGCTCTTAACCTTGATTTCCATTTTCATTAGAATTTTGGATTATCTTCTCTGAAGAATAAGTGTACTCACATTGGACTTAGTATGGTTTCATCCTCAATTGGTAGGACACCCAATAAAAGATTGCTCAGTTTTGAGTATTCATGCCCCGAACTCCTAGCTATCAATTTTGAGAGCCTTCCAAATCAGTTAATGACTTTGGCATAGATTGCAGACATTCGTCATCACCATTTGTATGCCCAGGTGGCACCTTATGGGATTATCCTTGTGCTTACCATTATGTATTTTGGATGGATAAACTTTAGTTCTTCGAGTTTAGTATGATATGTTTCCACGAGCAGGAGTCAAATGATTTTCTACATGGTTTGGAGTATAGTAGGTTCAGAGAGGCAAAAAAGGTTAGATTTAGATATTAGAGTTAGTTGCATAATTCATGACTTGGAATACCTCTAGCTTGGTTGATTTTTTGCTTGATTGTGCTCATATCGATGTGAGCTTAGTGTATTATGGTATAGATTTATATGCATCAGCCATTCTCAATTCAGTTAGAGGCCAGTTAGTTATTGATAATGAGTTTTTATTATTTGAGAAATAAAGAAAGGAGGTTGGTTGAAAAGGGTATACCTATGGGAAAACCCCTTGTAAATGTTGTTTCTTCTTGGAGTTTATTTGGGAAGTCTTGCTCGAAGCATGCACGCCTGGTACATTACCCCTTTGAGCTTCCGTGCTCTTTCTATCCATTGACTTTTATAGATAAAAGTCCTTTTAATAGTGGATATTATAATGACCCTCTAGGTCATTTCTTTCATTTACATACATTTCTAGTGTTTTAAGCCTTCCCACAATGACAATAGGTCATTTATGACTTACCGAAACTGTTAGTGTGGTTATTAGGTAGATCGTTTTGGTTTTAGGCTTATTTCTCTATTTTTTAGCTTTCATTGTTAAAGAGTAGGTCTCGAGATAAACTCCTAGTAAATTACCTCGAATGAGAATTCTAACAGCATCATCAACTCTAGAACATTAATTTTATGTCAGGAGGACCCTTGATTAAATTCCAAGGCTTTAGGACTTATTTTAGGCTCTTGGGTAGATTATATAAAAAAAAAAAACTACAGGTGTGAACCCCACATATAGTAGAAAAATTCTTGGATAGAAGTTTTGATGGTTCCATTGGGTTTGAAATGTTGAATTTGGTATGGTCACATAGTTTTTTTACGCTCACGGAGATCTGAATGAATCTCGAACACCCGACTGGATTCTATTTGGACTTAGCCAAAATCTAGTGCATAATATCTAGTTTGACCACTTTAGCGGCAGTCACTTTAGTGACCTTGAGCCACTTTAGTGGCCTTGGCCATTTGGCTAAGCTCACTTTAGCGGTCAAGGACCGCTTAAGCAGACATTGATTTAGCGACCAGGAGACTACTTTAGCGGTGCCTATATTCAATTTCCTCGTCACTTTAGTGGACTTGTGTTGCTGAAGTAAAGTCCGCTTAAGAAGATAAGTGACCGCTTTTGCAGCATCTAATTATTAAATCCTCTTTCTTTATTCAATTTTTCCCTTATTTTCTCTGTCATTTCCACTATTTTGAGAGCTTGAAGAGAGGGAAAAATTGGGGAATCATCCATTGAAGATAAGATAAGTTAGCGTAACACTCCTTGATTATTTTTTAATTATTTTTCCCAATAGTTTCTATCCTATTTTATTGTAAATTCATAGAAATTAGGTCTTTAAATCCTTAGACCTTGGGGGTTGATTATGGCCAAGACTTACGCACCATTTTTTCTCAACTCACAAGCACACATTCCTTATTATTTGAGGGGCCTTATGAAGGATTCAATTTGGATTCCATTTGCAGACTCCACCGTCCCGTTCTTGACCTAAATTTTTATATAGAAATATGGGTCTCATTTTACTCTAATTGAAATATAAATCATTAATTTAATAGTGTAGTAGCGTTTTGGGATCGTGGAGAAAAAAATAGTGATTTATGGATGACTCATAACTTGTGAATCAATATCGAGGTAGGCTTCTATCTACTTTTCTTCAAAGATGATGTGTAGTGTAGATTTCATACTAGGAGGGTATGATAGAACATGTTTATGATTTGAATATCATGACTTAGCCTAATTCGAAAGTATGGGGATAAAGGGTGAATCGCATTTAAGATGAAATATTTGTTGTGCCTATAGGGTCCTATCATGCTATAACATAAGCATGTTGACCATAGTTGATGCTAAGCATCTTTAGTATAAGGTTTACCATTTGACTTGGTAAATTAGATCATAGTTTCCCCAGATTAGAGTATTATCATGATACTAGTTATAAACTATTAGGCTCGATACCGTGGTTACGATACCAGCTGGACTCTAGGTAGTATTCTATCCTTATAAAAGAGCTTAATTCTAGAATATGGGCATTTAGGCCCTATTATTGTATTGTTTGGATACTGGTGATAAAATACATACTTTTGTTGTATTCACGCTCATTTAATGGTTTTATTCCAGCCAAAACCATGATTTTACTACTATTTCATAAAAAAATGCACTATCGCTTTTTACCTTTAAAATAGATTCTTTATAATGAGAATGGTACCACCTTACTTACTAATTTATGAGATTTTAGAATCAAAGATGATATTTTGAAAATAAAATCGAGATTGAATTCAGTTATTTGTTTATCCACTCTTTTACCACTACTACTTACTTTGATCAAGGGAAATTTCGATCCTTTCTACTCTATGATACTTATTTAGTCTCGAAGTTGATCACGGGCAATGGATATACAAACCTACACTCTTTTAGCTTCGATTTGAGTCTGTACACTTATTACATGTACATCGCTCTGGTACGGGGCGGAGTAGATAGATGATAATGATGAATGAAAATCCTAAATTAGAATCAGGTAAGTATATATGGATATCTCTGAATCCCCTAAGGGACCATTCATCCGAGAGATATCATGTCGGATAAGAGAGGTCATTATAAGTCCTTCATTTTCAAGTTGTTGAGTTAGAGAAGGTTTGTACACTTGGTACGTTATGGCACTTGGATCACTTATGGTACTATGGATTTACTTGCATTCATTTATATGTATTTCCTATCACTAGTATGTTTTTTGGTGCTTATATGTATCAGCCTTGTGAGAGTTGCATATGTATAGGCTATGATTGTTGTTTGCTGAGTATTGCTTGAATCTTTTGGGTTTATGGGGCCCCGGTTAGGTATTATTTTCCCAAACTTGCCAGTTACTTCATTGTTGTTATTGTGGCTAGTTCATGGTATATTGATATGGGTGTTGAGGTTGGAAGTATAATTTTATTCCTTTCCTTCTTTAAATTGCATTATGGATGGTTATCTCATGGTTAAATATTATGATTAGGGAGCCTGATTATGTCAGCACTAGCTTTCCTACTTAGTTAGAATACCTTGAGATGTTTGGTTGATTCCTTACAGCATTTTCTTGAGTTATCCCTTATATATATATATATATATATATGGTGTCACCGTATATCTCTCTTTCTTGTTTATTCATGTTGTATATACATTCTTGGCCTTGTATACTATTATATAACCTTACTTCACTTCTCCTTTGTATCTTGACTAGTGATATATGATGTGACACTCTAGGTCCTGATTACTATGATGATAGGATAGTATGTCCTTATTCCCCCACTAGCTTATTTATGTTTACTTTCTTGCGTGAGTAGCTGTACTTTATATTTCTACTTTACATATTATTTATGCTTGCATTATCTTTGGAGCTCAGTCGGTCAATGCCTATTGAGTACCAAGTGTTTGGTATCATGTTACACTTCTGCAGCCTATAGATCATAGTATAAGCTCTTGCTATTATTGTATGCATCATATGGAGCAACTATGGATCGGGGATTTGGGGTAAGCTCCTAGCGTTCGGAGTATTATTACTCTCCCTTTTATTGATTAGATTGATCTCAACATTATATTCAGAGATAGGTTGTACTTGTATATTTATTTAGTATTGAACTTTGTACTCGTATTGTATAAGAAGCTTTTGTACTTACTTCACCAAGTTTAGGAGTTGTTTTATATATATTAGCCTCTTTTATTATATTTATCCCATTGTTTCCTTTCATTCCTCTTGATATTTCATTACTATCAGTTATGGACTACGGGTTGGCTTACCTCCTGGTGGGTTATAGTAGGTATCATTATGATTGAGCAATTGGGTTTGACATTATTTAATACACTACTTTTTAAAATATAAAATAAAGAGTCTAAGAGGGTGTTTGAATTGGCTTAAAAGCTGGTCAAAATAGCTTTTAGGCCATTTTTTACTTTTTGAAGTGTTTGGCAACTTCAAAAACTGCTTTAAAAAGGTCAAAAATTGCTCTTTTTAAGACAAAAGCCAAAAGCACCTTTACCCCTACTTTTTATTTTTAGCTTGTAAGTTATTCTAGTTTGACTAAATAAAAGATATATTTATCCCTTGTAATTATCACATGTTTCAAAATTGTCATCATGTTTGTCCTAAATCATTTGTTCTCTTCTACCATTTTTATGTTTTCTCTCTATTTTTGTATTTCTCTCTTCACGTTTGTATTTTTCTCTCCATTTTGTGTCTTTATTTCTCTTTTTAATGGATTGCTAACAATTTGATGTTTATGGGATTTATGAGGAATTGAGAAGAATTATTTTTTTGGTAGTTCATTTGACAGAAACAACAAATTTTAATATATCGTTAGCAATTCAACTTCTGTTGTAGTGATTTTTGTTCAATTTTCTTGAAGAAAAACGGAAAATCAATAAACCTATTTGGCTGAAACAATAATTTTTGCTCCTTTTTCAGTGTTTTGGTTCTATTTTCAGAAGAAAAAAATCTTGTAAAACAAAAATGAGTTAATTAGCGTGGCAAAATTCACAAAGAAAAACGAATCCATATAGCTGAAACAACAATTTTACTACTTTTTGGATCTCTTTTGTTAAATTTTAAGAAGAAAAATGGAGCACAAATAACTTATTCATTCATGAAAATATTTTTTAAAATAAATGTATTAAGTAGTTTATACTAAAAATGAATTAGAACATAAATTAATTTTAATTTAAATTATTTTAAAAGTAAAAATCTAATAGTAATCAACTTTATATAATATTAACAACTATGAGGGTATTTCAAATATTTAGACTAAAAGAAAGTGCTTAACAACAATTGTCTACCAAACACATCAATAATTATTTTTAGTTCTAGCATTTTTATCCAAATATGTAACTGCTTATTTTTAAATTAGGTTTCAGCAATTTCAAAAGCACTTTTAAAGTGCTTTTTAAAAGCCACTTTTTTCAGTCTATTCAAACGGACTCTAAAACACCACTTATTTAGGATTAGAGGAGTACTAATTTTTTGTACTAATTTTTCGATTTTGATTTTTTAATTTTTGATTTTGAAAAAAGTGCAACCCAATCTAAACTAAAATAGATTTTATTTGGTTCTATTTTTCTTTTTTCGATTCGGCTATTCGGCTATATCAATAACTAATAATATAATCACAAGTGTGTGTATATATAATATCGACTCTCTTAAATATAATTTTAATACCAGTCACGATCAAAACTTTAAAACACAACATTTAAAATACACCAAAAGATGTCCAAACATAAACATAAACTAAACCAGTAGGAAAGTTTCAATACAATTGACTACGCAATAATTAAATGCAATAAGTTAATACATAAATATGGTAGTACCCTATTAAACAAGTCAATAATTTTTTTGGTTTCCTATCCGGTGTTCGGTGCCCGCATTGGAGCCCCTACTAATCCGGATCGCGCGTTGCAGGACTCATTAAGGTGACAGCGCTCCCAATAGAGCTTTCTGCATATCCAGGACCGAATCCTCGACAACTCAATAATTAAAAGGGCTGAAAGGTGTAAACTCCAACTCTAATTCTAAACCTAAATATTGTATATGTATATAAAATAATTAGATTCGATTTCTCGGTTTTTATATTTCTAATTCCAAAACCAAATCAAAAAATCAAAAGTTAAATTCTTAATCTGAAACAAAAATAGAAAACAAAAAGTCCAATTCAAATTAAAATTCAGTTTGATTTTTCGGTCTAATCAGAAAATGCATACAGGTAGTTTTTGAATGCATTTGTTACACGTATATCCTATTGAATTATTAAAGAACTTAAAAACGACATAAATATTAATTAAACATGTTAGTAATGATTAATACGAAACCTGAAGGCAAACAATAACAAACTTAAATTGATGAATCGTGAAACTATTCGGTTGATTTAATATATTTTTAAGCTCAAAATAATTAGATCTATTAGCTCAACGAATTGAACAATTGCATTTAGTTAGGTTGGCATAATGGAGCACAAATTGTAATATCAAAATTGGGAGAAATTTCTTTACCCATGCGTAGTTGGTATCTTCATTGCAGCAGTAGCAAGCATTATGCTTCCTAACAATTCTAACATTTCATTTAGTTATGTCGGAAATGACTTGGTCATTCCATAAAGAAAATACAATACAGATAGTTGCTTTTTGTTCATATTGTGCCAGTCATTGCTACATAAAACCGAACAAACAAAGTGATATAAACTTTGATCATAATTCTTGAAGCACAAAGCTAAAAAAGGAAGTCAATATCACAAAGTTAAAGCTCATATAGGGTCAGGGCGGGAGCACTTATCCCTAATATGATAATTTCCAGGTGGGACTCAAGACTAAGAAATCTAAAGAAATTTCAACGATTATTTAAGAATTTAAATAAGCTTAGGACTAAAATCCTTACCTGGTCATGGATTTCAGAGTTGTTAAACTGCTATCCTTTTAGGTAAACATCTTGATGTCGTGGTGTATGTGGTGGAGAGCTTCCCCAAGCCATTAAATCGTCTTTAACCTCTCCGCCTTCTGTATAAAATATCATAACATGCCACTTAAAATTATGAACATCCATGTGGCGTAATTTTCAAATTTTAATAACTCAAAAAAATGGACACAATGAAGACCAATAAAAGCAATAAGTAGTGGAATTGACCAAGAAATAAATAACATAAAAGGCAGTCCGGTGTATTAAAGTTCCTGCTACATGCGGATCCATAAAAAGACCAATCACAAGCATTTATTCGCATCCTTAAACAAATGACATAGACAACTAAAATATTTAGAAGTAAACAATGAAACAAAAACAAAAGAAGACACAAAAACCGACTTGATTTGACAAATAAAGCTAGGTAAGATAACAATCTCACATTTATGATGACATTTATGTGAAGAATCTAAAGATACATAAGAAAGAATCTTGACTTGGTTGATCTAGCTTTAGTTTTGGAGTTGTCCAATAGAACTCATTCATGACCCCATGGAATCGCTTCTTTGGTTCTTCAGTTTTTCCTCTTTCGTTGAAGTTTGAAGGAAGAAACTAAAAAGGGATAGAGTTCTATATAAAGAGTGTTAAATAAGTTCACAATTTCTGATGTGAATTAAGGCTTGGGGGTACCGAGAAATGTCTGAATAATTAATCCTTCCATCTAGCGATTCTTCTCTTTGTTAAATGTATCTTTTAAAAGATTACTTGGACTTACATTTCTATATGAAATTTTAATTGATCGAATTTGCACTGATAATACTCACATTACGCTCCTTACAAATTATCGGCTTATACACAACTATGCTAAAGTAATATTAAGTTGTTTATTTAAATTTTTACTTGCCATACTAATAGCTCGTCAAGTTCACTTTGAAGAGCACAAGGTTCTTAACCTTGTAGTCGTTGGTTTGATACCCACGGTGGGAGAATATATATATATATATATTGATCCTATTTGAGGATTAAACTGGATATGTTTTTCACGCCCTAATGTAGGTGTGGATAGTAAAATTTTATTAAATTAAGATCCGTACAAAATTCGGATTAAATTTAAATTCAAAATATATTAGTCCCAAATAAATATTGCGGATTAATATAATTGGATTAATTATTTAAGTCCAAACACATATGGATTTAATTAAAGTCCAATTTTTATTGAGTTAACCCATTGATTTGGTCCACAAATAAGGAGCCCACTTTGCTAAGCCCAAGAAATTATCATATTCTAGAGGCCCAAAGGAGTGTCGCGTGTCAAATGACGTGGCATGCCAAGTCAAGTGAAGGAGTCAATAGGACCGTGCCACATGTCAAACTGATGTAGCAGGCCCATGAAATAATAGCACATAAAAGGTGTCATATCACTTAAATCTGAATGATCAAAGTAAGTTCATATTCATCATGACTCTTCCTTTCCTACAATTATAAATAGGGGCCTCATAATTCAGAAAAGGGACCCCAAAACTCTAACAAGTAGCAAGAGAAAGCTCATGCATCAAACACCGCAATTTCTCTAAAAAGGCTCAGGCATTCAAATCAAGTTTATCAAGATTTAAGATCAAGACCGTAATATTCAAGAACAAGCTCAAAAGCCCTTGAATTCAAGCACAAGTCAAGATCAAGCCCCTCAAAGCATTCAAATCAAGTTCAAGTTCAAGATCAAGCTTTAACCTCTTGAATTTATATTTGAAAAGGCGAATCAGGGGATTCATAGAGATTGTAACACTCGCATTGAAATCAATAAATTAATTGTTGCAATATATTTTTCTTGTCTCGATTATTTATTTTATGGTCTCGAGAATTTTATTTTCCAAAAAATTCTGGCATGCCCAGTGGGACGATCGCTACCTCTCATCTCAACTTTTTAGACTTTGAAGATTAAGAACGCTAAAATGAATTCCAAGAAGATCAAATCTCAATTAACTGCTTCCAAGGCTGCTGATTCAAGGTTCTCTACCGAAGTGAAAAGCATCCTTGGTGTTACTTTTGGAAGTTTAAGAGTTGTAACGAGGAGCAAGGCAGGCTTGCTAGGATAACAAACACATCTGATGTCGTCCGCGCCAACTCCAATTTTTGGATCTTTAACCCTAAAAGGAACAAAGTCCAATATAAGTGCTTCGAAAGAAGGAAGCAGTGTCGTGAAATCGCTTAAGAAGACTCTTGCTCTACTTGAGCATTCTGGTTCCAAATACTCTGGCACAAAGAGTGATGGTCGTTCAACAAACGCGTCATCTCCACTTACACCACATAAGTTGAGCACTTCGAAGATCAACCTATACAATAATCCATGTTACTCTCTGACGTCTCCGATGATCATGTAAGCAATGGTAACTGATGCCTCGTCTATAGAGGAGAAGTTTGTGAATCTGACAAAGGCAATTAAAGGCCTGACCAACTATGTTTAGAATCAAGAGACTAGGATTGATAAGTTAGTGGATAGGATAGAAGTCTTAATAGACGGAGAATCTAGCCTTGCTTCAGGAAAAGCTCCAGAGGCTCATGAGACAGAAAATCCTATGAAGTAAACATCACTGACTAAAAAGGTGCAAGTTTCTTCTGAGGAAATGATCTCGATTGGGCAATTGAGGGAATTTATTGAAGAAACCCTCAAAGACAAGTACGATGTTGTCACTAAGTCTTCCCTTGCATATGCCAAGCCTTACACTGCAAGGATAGATAGCTTTAAAATGCCTGCCGGCTATCAACCCCCTAAATTTTAACAATTTAAGGGCAAAGGTAACCCAAAATAGCATGTCGCATACTTTGTTGAGACATATAATAATGATGGAACTTATGATGACTATCTTATCAAACAGTTTGTTCGTTTCCTAAAGGGAAATGCCTTTGATTAGTACACGGACCTTGAGCCTGATTCCATCGATAGTTGGGAATAATTGGAGCATAATTTCCTAAATTTCTTTTATAGTACAAGCCATACAGTGAGCATAGTAGAGCTCATAAATACTCAAAAAAAAGGACGAACTAGTCATTAACTTCATTAATCGATGGAGGAATGCTAGCCTAAACTACAAAGATAGGCTCATCGAAGCTTCTGCAATAGAGATATGCGTCCAAGGAATGCACTGGGAACTTCTCTACATCTTGCAAGGCATTAAGCCTAAATCCTTTAAAGAGATAGATACCCATGCTCACGATATGGAGTTGAGCATGTTTTCTGCTGGAAAGGGATCAGCGCCTATCTATGACCCTCAAAGGGGAAAGGATAAGCAGAAACCCAAAAGATGGGACAAGTTTGTCCCTAAAAATGAAAATAAGGAGTCCATAAATGTCGATGTGTCTCCTGTGAAGGTTACCACAAAGGTGAGCAAAAAGCAAAGTGTAAAAACAACTTCTGGAGCATGTCCGAATTAAAAAACTTTAAAGGAGATGCAAGAAAAAGAATATCCCTTCCTTGATTCTAATGTTGTTGAGATTTTTTATGAACTCCTTGAGCTTAAGCTCATTGAACTCCTAGAGATGAAGTATCCTAATGAAGCTGGAATGACTAATGACCCTAAGTATTACAAATATCATAGGCTCATAAGTCACCCTCTGAAAAAATACTTTGTCTTTAAAGATAAAGTCATACAACTTACAAAAGAAAGAAAGATTTTCTTCAATGATGAGACGGCCAGTTATCATCAAATATCCATCATTTTTGGCTTACTCGACCCAGTTCAAATATGTTTTGAGAACATAATGAGGAAATACTAGAGACTGATAGGTCTTCAATTAATGAAGACGATGATGAAGGTTGGACTCTAGTGACCAGACCCAGACACAAGAAGACGAGTCTGTGAAAAGAGACGTACGAGTAGCCAATCGGAAGGAGAATGGTGAAGAAACTAAGGAAACAAAAATTGGTTGAACTTTTAAAGAATACGAGGGTGGCAGAGCTTCACCACCAAAAATCTCGGCGTTCGGTGACTTTAGAGGAATTCTTACCAAGTTGGTTCCGTGAAAAGACTGCCCAAGTGAACCTTGAGGCATCTTGTTTTAATACTGCCAAAGAGGTGTAAAGGGGTGAAAATATACCCAAAGAAGTTCCTCCATCCTCTTAACCGCTTACTAAAACTCTTGGTCAAGAGGCATATGTGTGTGATACAAAAATCACATTCATAAATAATAATCTTCTACTTGGTGATGCCCTACATAACCGTCTCTTATACATGGTGGGTAAAATTTTAGGAAAGAAGATCAAAAAAATCTTGATAGACGAGTGATCCGGGGTCAACATCCTGCCCATCCATACTATGAAAGAACTAGGCATCTCTACTAACGAACTGGATAAAAGTCGTATAATGACCTAAGGCTTCAACCAAGGGGGCCAAAGGGCCATGGGATCTATCAAGTTGAGGATTCATATGGATGATTTTTGATCAAATGCATTGATACATGTAATTGATGCCAAAACATCATACAACATATTTCTTGGTAGGCCTTGGGTGCAAGGGAACAAAATTATCTCGCTCTCTTACTATCAATGCTTGAAGTACCTTAAAGGTAGAGTGGAAAGAAAGATAGTAGTTGATGATAATCCATTCACTGAAGTTGAATCACACTTTTTTGATGCAAAATTCTACTTGAAGAATTATGTCGTGAATGAGAAAAGGGTTGAAGATGTCACTAAGACCAAGTGTGATGATCTTGCATCTAAGAAGGCCAAGGTGACTGTTGAAAAAGTCACCACCAGGAAGCCCCTCTTTACTTCGACTAAAGAAAGCTTTGCTTCTACAAAAAAAAAGGTAACTCCTATTCTTCGCTACATGCCAAAGGTAAAGAAAGAGAAAGATCACCCACATGATGCCCAAGATAATATGCTAAACGGGCTAACTTTACTTATCAGGAAGATTGACGCAATAAATCTATCCTCAAGGCCACTTAGGGAATCTGTGTCTCAAAATTCATCACAAGATATGGCACTCCCTAAGAAGCGTACAAAAAAGGGCTTTGATCCAAATGCATACAAGCTATTTGTGAAGGCTAGATACAATCCTAATGAGCCACCAAGGTTGGGCAAACTTCCATCGGAGGGTACAAACAAGAGGTACATGAAGGCCTAGGATACACATAGCTACCTCTAATTTGAATCTTTATAAGAAGGGCAATTAGTAATTATATCATCGTGGAAGAAGAATCCACTGCTGCTAAAAGACCCTCTATCTTTGATTGACTTAGAGAACCTACTACAAGAACTTTCGTGTTTAAAAGATTGGGGCCTCTAAATAAGAAGAAATGCAACAAGCGTCAAAGAAGTTGTCAAAGTATGATGATGCAATCTTCATTTAAAATCTAGAAGGATTTCCAAAGTTTGATCCCTTCCAAAATGAGGTGACAGACAGAATTGGTGATTTTATACAACGAGGTGTTAAAAGCTAAAACTCATATCGTGGTGTATACCAAGGAATATGAGGAAGATGAAGAAAGTGTCAGCTTCTCATATCATGTTATGATCCAAAATAAGAATGAGGCCTCATCTCAAATGAAGGTTGATAAAGAGATAGAAGACATTTTCTGGTGTCACACATATCAATCGACGACAATGATCCTCCAGAGGAGGAAGATGCTGGAGATGCTCCATATCAACTTAAAAAAAGAGTAAAGGCCCTAATAGATCCCCTGAAGAAAGTTAATCTTAGAACTAATGAAGACCCAAGACCAACTTACCTGAGTGCGTTTCTAGAAGTAAAGGAGAAAGTTACTTATATGGACATACTCAAAGAATATATGGATGTCTTCACTTGGAGCTATAAGGAAATACCTGGCTTAGATCCAAAAGTATCAGTCCATCAGTTGGCGGTCAAGAATGATGTTCATCCTGTTAAGTAAGCCCAAAGGTGCTTTAGGCCAGAGTTGGTTCCATTAATTGAAAATAAAGTTAACAAACTCGTTGAAGCTGGCTTTATTTGCAAAGTCAAATATCCCACGTGGATTTCAAATATTGTTCTGGTACGGAAAAAGAATGGCCAAATTTGAGTTTGTCTTGACTTACTAAATCTCAACAACGCCTGCCCTAAGGATGAATTTCCAATCCCCATACTAGAGTTGATGATTGATGTCACCACTGGTTATGAGGCAATGTTCTTCATGGATGGTTTATACGGCTACAATCAAATCCATATGGCACCAAAAGATGAAGAACTTACTGTATTTCGTATGCCCAAAGGTATTTGTTGCTACAAGGTGATGACTTTTGATTTGAAGAACGCTGGCGCCACTTATCAAAGGGCTATGTATAACATCTTTGACGGCCTGCTCTATAAAAATGTAGAATGCTATACGGATAATCTAGTGGTGAAGCCAAGAAAGAGATGTGACCACTTAAAAGACCTAAGAATGGTATTTGAGTTGCTTTGAAGATATCAACTTAGGATGAATCCATTAAAGTGTGCTTTTGGAGTTACTTCAAGAAAATTTTTTGGCTTCATTATGCAACACCGAGGAATTAAAATTGATCAAGCTAAGGTCGATGCAATTTTGAAGATGCCCAAGCCTTAGGATATTCATGATTTGAAAAGCCTTCAAGGAAGGCTAGCATATTTAAGGAGGTTCATCTCAAACCTGGCTAAAAAATATCAACCATTTAGTCATCTCATGAAGAAGGGTACTCCCTTCGAATGGGACCAAGCTTGTAGTAACGCCTTTGAGAGTATTAAATCATACTTAATAAAGCCACCAGTTCTTGCGGAACCTATACCTGGAAAACCATTGATACTCTACATCGCAGCACAAGAGAGGTCAGTTGGAGCACTACTGGCTCAAGAAAATAGTGAAGGCAAAGAAAACTCACTTTACTATCTAAGTAGAATGATGACACCAAACGAGCTAAAGTATTCTCCTATTAAAAAGTTATGTTTGGCATTGACTTTCTCTATCTAAAAGATGAAACACTACTTTCAAGCTCATATTGTCCGTCTCGTGTCCAGGGAAATTCCCATCAATTTTGTGATGTCGAAGCCAGTCCTCAGTGACTAACTTGCTAGGTGGTACCTTCAATTTGAACAGTTTAAGATTGTGTATGTTCCTCAAAAAGCTATTAAAGGACAAGCATTGGCTGACTTCTTGGCAGATCACCCAATCCCTGATGACTAGGAGTTGAGTAATGAACTTTCTAATGAAAATGAAATGTCTATTGAAGCTAGACCCCCATGGAAAATGTACTTTGATGGTGCTATACATCGAGATAGAGCTGTTGTTGGTGTGGTGTTCGTCACTCCACAAGAAGAGGTCATCCCATACTCTTTTACTCTTACAAACTGTTGCTCTAATAATGTCGCTGAATATCAAGCTTTAATACTTGGACTTGAGATGGCAGTTGACATAAAATAACTGTAATTACAAGTCTTTGGTGACTCCCAACTAGTGATCAAGCAGATTTTGGGAAGCTATGAAGTTAGAAAGCCCAAACTATGGCCATATCATGATTATGCACAGAAATTAATGGGGTGGCTTGGAGAGGTAACCCTTAAACATGTGCCAAGGAGAGAAAATAAGCAAGATGATGCCTTAGTAGCTTTGTCCTCAGCCCTAAATCTTCCAAATCAGATGCGAGTTACTATCCGCCAAGAATAGGTAGTACCACCGTCAGATGATGATGTAGAAAACAAGGTTGAATACCTCGTTTCCATGTCAGAAGCTATAGAAAAAGATTGACGACAACCTATCATTGATTACTTATGTTATGGGATACTTCCATAAGATCCAAGGAGAAAGATTGAAATTCGTCATCGTGCACCTCATTTCCTTTACTACAAGACACACTGTACAGAAGATCATTTGAAGGGGTACTCTTACGGTGCTTGGAAGAGGAAGAAATAATTCAAGCTTTGTAGGAAGCACACTCGGGAGTTTGTAGATCACATTAGTCTAGATCGAAGCTCCATTTTCACATTAAAAGGATGGGATATTATTGGCCAACAATAGTGAAAGTTTTCTTGGACTATGCTAGAAGATGCAAAGCTTGTCAATTCTATGCAAATTTCATACATCAACCTCCAGAGGTGCTACACCCAATTGTCGCATCTTGGAAATTCAATTCTTGGGGAATGGATGTTGTTGGTCTACTACCAAAATCTTCTAGTGGAAACTTATACATCTTGGCCATGACAAATTACTTCTTAATATGGGCTGAAGTTGTTACTCTCAAGGAAGTAAAGAAAGAAAATGTCACAAACTTCATCCGAGTAAATATTATCTACTGCTTTGGAATTCCTTAGTACATAATAACTGACAATGGATAGCCATTAGATAACAACATAATGAACAAAATCTGAGACCTCTTTGGTTTTAAATCTTTTATGTACCACGCTGCCGCCAATGGTATAGCTGAAGCATTCAATAAGACTTTATGCAACTTTTTGAAGAAACTTGTCTCCAAATCCAAATGACTGGCATGAGTGAATAGAAGTATCTTTATTGGCGTATAGGACAACTTATAATACACCAATGCAATAAACCACATACTCACTTGCTTTTGGAGTTAAAGCAGTCCTACCACTTGAGCATCAAATACCTTCTTTAAGACTGGCTATTCAAGAAGGGCTTACCAATGAATAAAATGCTAAGTTGCATCTTACGGAGTTAGAAGATCTTGATGAGAAGAGACTGTAGGCTCAACAAAATCTTGAATATTATAAAGCCCGGCTATCTCGTTCCTTCAAAAAAAGAGTTTGCTTGAGGTGCTTCCAATCTGGAGATCAAGTCCTTACAGTAAGAAGGCTCATTATCACTTCTTATAATTCTGGGGAAAAATTCACCCCGAAGTGGGATTGACCATATGTCGTACAAGAGGCATATTCAAATGGTACTTACAAGCTTATCAATGTAGACGGCGTAAGGATTGTCCCCATCAATGCCAAGTTCTTGAAGAAGTACTATCATTAAAGGTAGATGATACTCCTTAAGGCACGAGTATAAACTGCATGTCTACTCCTGGCCCGAAAGAGTATAAACTATGTACGGCTTAAAAAAATAATAAATAAAAGTCCGCTAGGTTGAAAACCTTAAAAGTGGCAGCCTAGGCAAAACTTAAGACACACACAAAAAAATCACTCAGCTTGAGGTACGTAGGCACTTGGAATATCATTCTGAGTTCAGTTACATAAGTATAAAAGAAAAATACGTGTCCCTTCTTGATCCATTGTATGAAAGTCAAGTCTGCATACATCTCAATTAATTTTTCGAAATTATGTCAAATACTTATGGCTCAATGGGGGAAACCATCAAAAGGAAAAGAAGCTCTTTCAATAGGATTTAGAATGACCAAAGCCTACAGTTAAGGCATAGATTTTCCACATGTGCAATTATCAAGTTTGCAAGTCAAAAGCTTTAATTCTTAAGTCTTTCAAATTGAAGTTGTAAGTTCAATTCGGTTGTCAAACAAAGGCGTAAAGCCAATAAGCAACAAGCTTTGGAAAGAAAAGCCAGAGTTCAATACTGCGACATCAATACGTCAAAATAAGCAAGAAATTCTTAGATTTGAAATTCAAAAGAAATATTAAAATAAATATGCAATATTAAGAAAAAGGGTTTCTATTATAACTGATAGATTCGACGACTCAATAAAAAAGGGGGGTAAAAGAAAGCAACAAGAAGGTTTGAAGAAAGGCATCTCTTAAGGCTAATATAACTATAGCTTATAATTGACTAAATCTTGTAAAGCAGCCTCTAAGACTTACTTCTTCTTCTCCACGACCTTTGAGGAATTTGTCGTTGCGAGGGAGACATCAGAACACTTAGAAAACTCATCTTCAACAGTTGAAACTTTGGATTCCATCTCTGCAGCTTCTTGCTTGGCAGCATCTCGGCGAGCTTTCAACTTCTTCACCTTCTTCCTTTCCTTCTCAAGAGAATTACATGTGGCAAAAACTTCTTCAAATTTCTCATCTCTCTCCCTTAATACAAGCTCAAGATATTCTTTGTCTTTTAAATATCACTCTTACTTTTTAATTGTTGTGGTTTGTTCAATAAGGGTGGATTGTGCTTGGTCATAAGAAGTCGCCAGCCAAAATAAAGACCCCAATAAATTCTTCAAAGGGGAAATATCTACCCCCATTCCACTTATGTCATTGAGTATAACTTCGATGTCATTTTGAATAGAGGAAGCGTGATTAGGAGTAAGGCCTGCAAGTTTGGTACGGACACTAATCCAAGCCTTCATGATAAATTCCCTTTTAAGCTCTAAAATAACCTTCTTGCAATCAAAAATAGGCATGGTTACCGCTGGTTGCTGAGAAAAGTTGATATTTGCTCTAACTTTACCGCAAGGGTTAGAAATGACCTGTTTAGATAACAAGAGTAACTCTTTTCAGTCTGGACCTTCTACAGACTCGCTGCTATCTTGCAGCTTACTTTGGTAAGGATCTTCCAGAATTTAAACATCGTTTGGCTGCACGTATAAAGAAAAACATCATATGAAGGATATATAAAGAAAAATCATATACTTTGAAATTGTATAGAGTTAAGTCATTACTTTTTCGATGGTTGATGGAGTTTTTGATGAACTAGTGAGAATCTCCACGTAGGAGTTGGAATCGCCTTTTTTCTCTAAGGATGGTTTTACCTTCTTCCAATAACGATCTCCATGACTACTATCGCTCTCATCTTGATATGGTCATTTATTGAGAACCGGTTGAGTCAGGCAGGTGGTTCCTCTTTCTGAGTTTCTGCAAGTACAGGTCCCTTGACTCTACACGGAAGGACTATCTTAGCTATCAAAACTGGAGGCTTAGCTAAAATTGGGTCCTACTCACCATGTGCTTTAGGAGTGTCGATAATAGGACCTACAACATTCACCAAAGATTGCAAGTTAGATTCAGGAAAGTTCCCATGAACTTTGTCCCACCAAGATTTATATGAAGTAGAGAAATGTTTTCACGCATTAGGTGTGGCCATAGGAAAAGTAGCCTTTTCCATGGATTCATGTAACACACAAATACGATAAAATGTGAGCCCTTCATCAAGTGATGCACTGCAAATATCATTTGCTTAGTTACCAGGGAGGCTTTGATAAAATCCCAATTGACGGCTAAATTGATACGGGCTATATGGCTCAAGGATGAATGAGTTTACATACCTGAAAGGGAAAAAGTTAAAATGAAGTCTCATGAAGTAACTTATCTCTGAATCAGTTTCTTTACCATTATCCACAAAATAATGAATATTGGACTTGTTTGGCATGGTAGAAGCCCAAGAAATATTATCTCCTCGGTAGATACTCTTTCTTGTATGCTCTTCATCAAAATATCTTGCAGCACCTTCTCCAGAATATACTACCATGAATGGAACGGATAGCCCATTAGGTAGAGAAAAATGTGTCTTGAAATAGTAAGCAACCCAACCATACACAGGATTGGAAAGGATACTTTGATGTGCTCAAGTTGCAAACTTTTGGTAATCCTATTTAAACCACTGTAAATACTTGACAAGATAGGAACGGCAAGACTAAATGTTTACTTATTGGCTATCATAGCTACAATTCTAAAAGTTCTCAAACGAATGGAATCTCCATCCTTAGAAGGAAGCGCAAAGGTGCATGAACAACATGATAAAAATGCTGCCAAATATGTATCAACTCTATGTTCATACCCTACTCCAAGTTTAGAAAATGTCGCATCATCTGTGCTTGACCACTTTGCTGCATTCGGAATAGTCCTAGTTGGGTTATGTGTTCACTTCAAGCGAACAGATTTTTTCTCCTTCCTCACTAGAGATGCCTCATATCTCAAGACTCTATTACATCAAACTTTATCCACTTTCTTAGAGTAACTCTCGGATTATGAGACTCTCCTTCTTGAAGATGTTGAAAGGCTAAAAATAAGAATTCACAGGTACGAGGGATGAATCTCTCATTCTTCTTATCTATATCGGTGAGCTCTTTGAATTCAGGCACTATCTCTTCATAAGGAAGACCTCTGATTGGTAGGCCCCCAATCTCATGTAAATCCCAAAAAGATATAGAGTGCTCTCCAATCGATGTCAGCAATGTGTTTGTCCTTGGGCACTATGCTTCAAGAAAGGCTTGCATTATATTTGAACTTTGATCATAGGTAAATAAAGAAGCATAAACAACGTCATATACCTTCGCTGCCTTCAGAGATTGTTGACTTCTAGCCAAAATATCCTCAGCCCATTCCCAATATCCTTGAATATGATGAAATTCACCATCTACCCTATGGCAATTCCCCAACGTATATCTCCCTGGAATATTCAACGCCCTAGGCAAGGAAGGGTACTTGTAATATACTTTGACGTTGGTTCAGAGCCTGAAGAGTCTATACTTAATGAATCGATTAGAACCAAGGTCATGTTCGGAAGTCTAGTTTGGCATACGAAGAGAATTCACCAAAGGTAGCTATGGATCTGCACACCTATTGACCAGTAGGGTGTGAATCAATAGCTTGGATCAAATTGTACCATCATCAACCTCAATAAGAAGATACTTATTGTTAGAGGATGGAGAGGTATAGTCCTTAAAGTGAACCATTGCTGCAATCTGCATAAACAAGAGTGGTTTGATTAAAAACAAGTTGAAGTTGAGCAAAATACATGTCTAAACAGTTACTAATATTAGGTTCCTCTATATTGTGGCTTTATTCAAAGAAAAAGGAAATTGACATCATCTTGAAGCCAAATTAATCGGTCTTAGAGTGTACGGAGGCAAAGTTAAACTCTCGCAGCCTGATTCGATTATTGCAAAGCCACCATCTTGGATTCAAATTGGTCGGTCTTAGAGTGTACGGAGGCAAAGTTAAACTCTTGCACCCTAAGCTGATTATTGTAAAGCCACCATCTTAGAGTCAAATTGGTTGGTCTTATAGTGTATGGAGGCAAAGTTAAACTCTCACACCATAAGTCGATTGTCTTAAAGCCACCATATTGAAGTCAAATTAGTCGGTCTTAGAGTGTACAGAGGCAAAGTTAAACTCTCGCACCCTAAGCCGATTAATGTAAAGCCACCATCTTGAAGTCAAAATTGGTCGGTCTTAGAGTGTACGGAGGTGAAGTTAAAATCTAGCTCCCTAAGCTGATTATTGCAAAGCCACCATCTTGGAGTCAAATTGGTCGGTCTTAGAGTGTACGGAAATGAAGTTAAACTCTCACACCCTAAGCTGATTATTGCAAAGCCACTATCTTGGAGTCAAATTGGTCGGTCTTAGAGTGTACAGAGGCGAAGTTAAACTCTCACACCCTAAGCCGATTATTGCATATTGCTATCTATTTCAATCATAAAAAAAAGGAGAAAAAAGAGAGAGCAGAATAAAGAGAAGAAGATAACACAAAGAAAAAAAGGAAATTACCTCACGGTTATTATGAAGTGGACGGGGAGCTACTGCCAGTAAGAAAAAAAGGCTTCACAAGGATGTGTTGAAATAAAGACAAAATCTGCAGGCTTATATAGACAGAATAAGGCATCACATACTACCTAATTCTTGGTAAACTGGGTAAGATTCGTTGTATTCATAATAGAAGAAGGAAAAGGATATAATATGACGGTGGCAGTCTCCTAAAGTAAATAGAATTAAGGGAAAGGAATCCTAAATAGTCAACCACCGTTAATGAGAAGTTAAACTAACAAAGTTGTATGTTTACGTGTCATCAGGGGATATTGGTTTGAAAAGAAAAAAAAATTGAATGCAGACTAAATTATGCATGGATAATTTAATTCATGTCCAATGGTAGTTTTATCCCATATGGTTTGTTTGACAGTTTTATCCCATAAGGTTTGTTTTGAAATTAATGAATAAAATATTGTGGTTCAAGTGTTAAATTAATACTTCAAGTCTACTCCTAAAAAAATTAAATATCTCGACAAGATTTGAAGTAGGGGCACTTCGTGGAGAATAAAATTTTATTAAATTAAGATTCGTACAAAATTCAGATTAAATTTAAATTCAAATTATATTAGTCCCAAATAAATATTACGGATTAATATAATTGGATTAATTATTTAAGTCCAAACACATGGATTTAATTAAAGTTCAATTTTTATTAAGTTAGCCCATTGATTTGGGCCACAAATTAGGAGCCCACTTTGCTAATCCCAAGAAATTATCATATTCTAGAGGCCCAAAGGAGTGTCACGTGTCAAATGATGTGGCATGCCAAGTCAAGTAAAGGAGCCAATTGGACCGTGCCACATGTCAAACTGATGCAACAGGCCCATGAAATAAAAACCCATAAAAGGTGTCACATCACTTAAATCTGATTGGTCAAAGGAAGTTCATATTCATGATGACTCTTCCTTTCCTACAACTATAAATAGGGGCCTCATAATTCAGAAAAGGGAGACCAGAACTCTAAAAAGTAGCTAGAGAAAGCTCGTGGATTAAACACCATAATTTCTCTAAAAAACCTCAGGCATTCAAATCAAGTTCATCAAGATTTAAGATCAAGACCATAATATTCAAGAACAAGCTCAACTCCCCTTGAATTCAAGCACAAGTTAAGATCAAACCCCTCAAAGCATTTATATCAAGTTCAAGATCAAGCTTTAACCCCTTGAATTTATATTTGAAAAGACAAATCAAGGGATTCATAAAGATTGTAACACTCACATTTAAATTAATAAATTAATTGTTGCGATATATTTTTCTTTTCTTAATTATTTATTTTTTGTTCTCGAAAATTTTACTGTCCAACAGTGGAATACAGCCCCATCCTTCATAATGAAGAAAATCAAAGTCCAAAATTATTGCATGCCCATATCCCTTACTTTGTTAAAACATACACTACTGGCTAGAGAAAAGTTAAGAAAATTTTTGATTTTGAATAATGTTTCGATGTCATTGATGACAGAGACATGGGAAGTTTTTTGCTTATGAAAGGAGGTCATCGTCTCATTGGTTTGACACAGCAAAACAGAGAGAAAAATAATGTAGAGAGAGAAGAAAGGTATTCCACGGACTGTGATAAAAGATAATGTGTGAAGAAAAAATTAGAGTGAGCGATATTTTAGTAAAATAGGAGTCAAAAGAAGGTTATTTCTTTTGAGTGTGTAGTAGTCACTTTGAATATTGTACTTGTGACCACAGTGTTAAATTCCTTACTATAGTAATATCAATTTCTACTCATGGTCCGTGGTTTTTCCCTTATTTAAAAAGGCATATGTAAAATCATTGGTGTTATTATTTTTTTCTCTATTATCTTGTCACAAATACTTTTGTTGTTACTTTTTGTTTACCCAATAAACTGGTGTCTTTTTTTTAAATTAATATGAATTTTATTAATAATACTCTAAATTATTACAAAAATGGGACAACCCACCAAAAAATTGTTAATGCATTGGGCCTATTAAATTCGGACCAACAAAATTCACTATAAAAAAGGGGTCAAATTACGGGGGTTAATTTTTTGGTTTGTGGGGTTTTAAAACCCCCACAAAATATAATTACGGAGGTTTCCAAAATCCTCAGAATACGAGCCGTCACAAATGAATTGCGGCAGTTTTTTTTCGACCCCTATAATTAACTTGAAGAGTTATTTTGCGGCAGTTACAACCCCCCGTAATTAATTTGCGGCGGTTATTGACCCCCATTATTCTAAATTTAATTTTTTTATAATAAATTTTTATTTAAAACTTGCGGGGGTTAAACCCTCCGCAATTATTTTTTTTTTAATTTAGTAGGGCCTATCAATTTTTAATAGCTAATTATAGATTCTAATTTTAGCTCAAATTTAATTGTTCCTTTAGGCATAACCTACAACCCAATATTTGTTCAATTCATATATCATTAATACAACAGAGTAATTAAACATTGTAATTGACAAGAATATTAAAAATACATTGAACATTAAACTTCAAAATTAAATTTTCAATATTAACATCTTCAAACTCTAAATTTTCATCTTTAACTAGTATCTTCAAACTACAAAATCAAATTTAAATACAAAACCTTCAATATTCTATGATTCACTCCAACCACACAATTACATCATCATAATTGAATATCCAAGACAAATGCAATGAAATTAAAGAATGTCATTAGGATCATTATCATCACGTGATCTCCTTGCATCCATGGGCGAAATGGGTCTACTAGCTGCATCACTTGGCTACATAAAAATGTAAAGTATATGAATCAATTGCTAAAATTTCAAACCTTATTATAAAACATTTATTGTGCTACATAGTGTGTTTGCATATTATGTTATTGTTTCATGTGAGAAGAAGATATGCTTATGTTACTGCAAGTCTCCTATAAAGCATAATACAACAACATATACTTAACTTTGAATGATTAATGTCCTAAAATTCCAAAAAGGAACAGATGTAAAATACTCAACATGAGAACAACAAAGAAGGGAATTAAGTCCAGTGCCATCAGTGTAACTATTATGTGTTTATTTAAGGGAATTAAGGTACATGTTTAACAAGAACGAACATTTAAGTCTGATATTATGGCAAACCAATAAAAGCATATACGGCAAGTCAGCAACATAAGTGTAACTACATCAGAACAACTCCTGACTCAACTCTAATGTAGTCCAAGTACTGGTCCTTATCTGGAGGTGAAATTGATATGGAATCTTTCACCATTGGTAAAGCATAAAAACAAAAATATTTAAGTAAAAAGTTAACAGATTAACAAAAAATATTATGCATGGACAAACTGATATATGATAATCTGTAAAATAAAGGATGGAAGTTATTGTTCAACATAGGTTACATACACTTTCACTGGGGAAGAGATATAACAACTAAAACTTGTAGATCTTCATGGTCATCAGGTTGAAACTTCTCAAAATTTTAAGTATCTAACTCTCCAGTAACAATAGGTTTATAGGTAGCCTCTGTTTCATAAAGTATATCCCAATTGACTTCTTTAAACCAAGGATGAAGCTGAAAACCCAGTAAATTTTATTCTAGTAAGAAAACTCAAACAAGGAGCCAATATAATCACTCACCCTACTCATAATAGATCTTTCCTTACAAAGTACAGTAATTTTAGGAATGATAAGAGGTTTTATTCCGTTAGGTGAAAAATATATTTCTAGAACTAAGCAGCATATTTCTGCAGATAGTTCGTTCACGAGCGTTACTTCACTGATAGATATTTACCTTTATTTCTTCCGCTCCCTTGGTCCTCAATCTTGATTCAACATCATACAATAAATGAAAAATCAGATCCTTAGCCTCATCTGATACTTTTGGTTTGTCTGGGAATTTCAAGCATGTTCTCCAACTGATTATCTGATACAACAATAAAATATGATATATCCCCAAAAATGAGTGTATTTTGTAAAACCAAACAAGATGCTGCAACACAATTTTGGAAGCATTCCTTTTAAAGAAAATAAAGTCTATACAAAAACAATCATTTCAATTCTATTTTTTTCCGATTGACAGAAAAAAAGTTCCTTTTTTGAATCTCGGTTTACAAAGTTCTGTTTGAATCCAATTAGGAAATCATTTTAGAGGCCCCAGTTTCCCTTTATTTCATTCTAACAAATAACAGAAGAGTTAAATACCTTATGACCTATCATTCTTGGATGCTCTGAACAGAAGGGAGGATACCCAACAAGCATCTCAAACAGGATTGCACCCAATGACCACCAATCACATTTATTTCCATATCCTTTTTTCAATAAAACCTCTGGTGCCATGTAATCAAGAGTTCCAACATTTGAATATGCCTATAGAAAATATTTTACACATAGGTTGACTGAATTAAAGACTGATCATGGTTTGATCAATTATAAGGAACAAGAATAAAGAATGTCAATTTGTAAGCTAGCACTATTATAACTTGAAAGCACCAAAATATCCAGCACGAGAATGTGATTTTGAATACCAAGGCACGTCAGTTCCATTTCCACTGTTGTATTTGTTCTTTTGGCATTGGCCATGAAGCTCTGTCACCAGCAGAATGCTCTTCTATCCCATTAATGGACTCCGCATTTGTAAGGCCTTCGTCTTTCAATAATATTGATGAGTATTTATTTTCCAGGGGTTTACATAACCAAAATCTGAAGAAACTAACAAGTCACAACTATCAGAGTACAGTCAAATAAATGCAATTGATAATCTGGAGAAATCTAGTAGAGGAAGCATGCTGAATATGAATTTATTTATAGGCACCACAAATCAACAAAGCAATGACTACTACTACTACGCTTCAGTTCCAAACAAGTCGAGGTCGACAATTAACTAAGCAAGGATTCATACAACAACTATCTAAAGTATTATGAGAGAATCTTTCAACATACCATGAAAAACATCATGTAAAGATCCCTTTGTCACAAACTCATAGACCAATATAAGATTGTTCCCCTCGGGACCATAGCCCATCAGAGTCATGAAATGCTCGTTTTTAAGTCTTGAAACCATTGATAACTGAAATAAGTTAAAACATTTCATATATAAGATTTCTTTTCATCAGATTCGCGAAAATGGAGCATCAATTCACTAACCTGAGCTGCAAAATCAAAATCTGGTTCAGCTGAAGAACTAGAATCCAACTTCTTGATTGCTACTTGCTGTCCATTTCTTAATTTAGCACAAAAAATGCAGCCATAAGATCCCTCTCTAACCAAAGCTTTTTGACCAAAATTTCCAATTATTCGGTTCAGTTCATCCAAGGTGAAAACTGGCGCCTCAATCGGTAGTACTTTATGAGGAGTTCTGCCTCTTACAGTGCTCCTTGGCTCTCCTCTATCACTTTCTACAATACAATACGATATAATACAATAACTTCATTTACAATACCATATGATTGATAAGAAAATATGCTCATCAGCACAAAAATAACAGTCACATTTCAGTTTCCATGTCATGAACTTTTCGAATAACACATCCATTGACTTTCTTACCACACTTAAATGCAGAGAGCCCAACGCAAGAACGAAAATCAGCCAAAGAAGTAAAATTATCATAACCTAAATTTAAATATGGAATCTTTCTCACCAGTGCCAGTCCCTCTATCCACATCTTAGCTTTAGAATAACCCAAAAAAGCACATTTATGCAGATAGTATTTCTAACAGGCATTTCATCAAACATCATAGCCGCATTCTTGATACATGAGGATTTCACATACAAATCAACTAAAGAATACCCCACATAAACACTAGAAAGCCAACCGAGGTAGAAACAAGTTGGGCTATTGATAAATCTTGGATCTGGGAAGACATTTACGGAGGATTTGTTTGAGCATAGAGTAAAGATATTAAGCTATGGAAATGATGACTACTAGTTTTTACTACAGATGTAAATCATATACAATGGAAACTTTACCTATAGTAGAAGCCTTAATGATTTCTTCAGAATTAGAGGAAGTCCAATAACAGCGTATTTGAGAAGTACAGCTTATAAACAAAGATGTTTCTATAGATGATAGCATAAGAGAAATGTTTTAGGGAAAGTAAAAGAGTGACAAATGTTTTTGGGCCAAAAAAAGAGGAGAAATATCGCGGTATTTTTTGGGAATGGATAGCATTAACCCCCGAAAATTATATATTTTTGGTGGTATTATTTTGATGTATAGCGGGGGTTAAAATCCCCACAAATTATAAAATTTTTAATGGTGGATTATTAACCCTTGCATTTAATATAGTTTTGCAGGGGTTAAAGTAACCCCTATAAATAAACCCCTGCAATTATACCCATTTTTTGTAGTGATTAAACCTGACCCAATCCCTCTATATACATTCATATATAAATGTCCCTAGGGTTTCTAAAATGTTTTGTTTCGTCTTCACTGCCATTTGAGCTTTCTTCCTGGTGATAATCCATGATGTTGGTAACCTTCAACTCTCAATTCTTGATGCTGGTTCTCTGGATCATTAACTCCTTGTCTAAATGTCGATAATTCCTGCTATTATCAGCTCAGTAAGGTAATTATTTTACCTTAGTGTATACTTACTATTATTTGTTTAGCTTCTTCAGTAGATCTTTAACTTTTTTTCTCATGTTTATGCTCTTTCTCAGCTATGTTCTCATGTAGAAGGGATGGTTCCTCTTTATTGGTGCTGAAATGAGGGTTTTAGGTCCCTGAGTCAGATTGCATATCTAAGTAAGTCCTATCTCCTGCTTTCTTTTGACTATTGTTCCTTGTAAAATCCCCTTATTATGACCTTGTTTACAAATGTGAAAGGGAGAGAGATAAAAGATACTCAGACCCACCATTCCTTGAATAATATTTTGCTTCTCAGGTTTATTGGTTAGGTCAAACTCACTCGACCCTCCCCCTTTACTTGAAGTCCACTTTTGATGGTTAAATCTATATAGGCTAAATAGCTTTGACATTTGTGATTGCCCTCTTGGGTTGTAAATAGGTTCTTGTAAGCTGATTTAGCTCTGTTAGCTATAACTATAGCCCTCAGCCTCTTCATTCTTTTTTTAGTGATAATCGTATGTATGAACACTGTAACTTATCATTGTTAAGGATTTTCTTACCTTTGACTTGTAGATACTGTAATGTTGTTATGCTGAATGCTCAATTATCAATTGTTGTATTTGCTAAATGATCCGCCAACTGATTCCCCTTCCTTAAAATATGCTAAAATTTTAGTTGCTTATCTTGTAATATGTCTGTGATTTACTCAACATAATCAACCATATTCCATGGGCACTCCCACTCTTTGGTTAAAATCTTTAGCATAATAAAAGAATCTATTTGAAAGATTAACTTATTAAGATTGGAAATCTTACAATGGATTACTGCTTGAAGCATAGCATATGCTTCAACCTCCATTTTAGTGGTATCTACAATCTGTGCACCTTATGTATACCTTATATCTCCTTTTTTATCTCTCAAACAAAAAGCATAATAACTGATCCCTGGATTACCCCTAGAAGCTCCATCTATATTGAACTTCAATCAACCCTCTTCTGGAAATTTCTATTCAACCTTTGTTAGCTTGATTATAGGTCTATTTCGCTGTAGTTGTCGATGAATCTCTAGCCACATAGAAGGGAAAAATTTTCTAGGATTCCTCAGTTTAAGTAACAAACCAATATTTCTATTGATATGGTATATTACTTTGTAAGTTTACAAAGATTTCCCTTCATGTTTTGCATTATTTCTTCTTCTCCACAATTTTCATAAGATAATGCTAGGAATTGACTGATAGTATGGCTTAGTTGCACCCTGTTTCCTATCATTCCACCAGTACTTAATGAGTTCTCTTAGACTGGTTCCTTGCATAGTGATACCTGCACAAGTAGAAAAATAGGACTAATTCCTGTTAGTAGTGCCTGATTTCAAAAGTATATGTGAAATTGTTTCTTGATCAGGCTATGAACAACACCAGCATCTAGTAGGTCCTTCTACTCCCCATCTTCTCAAATTATCATCAACAGGCACTTTTTCTTTCCAAAACCTTCATATTAAGAATTTCATCTTAAAAGGTAAACCTTTCACCTAAATGTTTTTATAAACAACATTATTCTCCTCTCTTTGCTTGATATAATTCTAGGCTGAATTGACAGTAAATCTACAATTTGTCTCCAACATCCATATTAGATTGTCTTCTCCCTGTCTATTAGCTGGAATTCTAATGGATTTCATGATATAATCTGCAACTTCTTAAGGAAATAGCTAATACATCAGCTGTGAATTCCAGGCTCCATTATGAATCAAGTCCTTTACTTATTGGTATTGATTGTCCTATTCCCTTGAATTCTACAAAAGTGTATAAAAATCTCCCTCTCTTGTCCAGTTATCAAACCACATAGAAGAATTACCTTTCCTTATTCTCCAAAAAATTTGATGCATCACCAAGTCCCTTGCCTGTAATATCTTCTTCCATACTTGATATCCAGCACCAGTTTTCCACTTTATCTTATTTGGATATTTATTTCTGCAATACTTATTTTGCATGTATCTGCTCGAAATAGAGTCTTTGGTTCTAAATTTCCACGATAGCTTGTAGAATAAAGCCATTGACACATCTTTGATGCTTTTAAACCCTAAACTTCCTTCTTCCTCAGGCAAACACAGCTTACTCCATTTAACCCAATGCCTACTCTTACCCTCTTTATGTGTTCTCCAAAATAATTGAGCAAACATTCTTTGAATAATATTGAGTACATTTAAAAGAGGGTTCATGATAGATAAACAATGGATTGGTATACTCTATAGGACATGTTTGATCAGTATAGCTCTTCCCCCATAAGATAGAAGCTTCCCTTTCCAACCTTGTAATTTTTCACTAATTCTGCACATCATAGCTTGATAGTAATCTTTTTTCTTTCTCATATGAAAAATTGGGCCACCCAAATATATGAATGGGAAATCTTTTCTCATAATTCCAATAACTACTTCAGCCAATACCACCACTCCTTGAGACACGCCCTTATGTAAATATAAGGAACTTTTCTCCTTATTGACTTTTTGTCCTGATACTTTTTCATATTTCTCAAGTGTATTGGTCACTTTATGCATTGTTTGTAAATCAGCTTTGCATAAGATTATCATGTCATCAACAAAGGCAAAGTGATTTACTATAGGACTTCCTCTAGACATTCCAAATAGTTTAAAATCTTTAGAAGTCATCAAAGACATTAAAGCTCTTGACATCACTTCTGCTGTAAGATAAAAGTGTAGGAGATAGAGGATCTCCTTGTTTCAAACCTCTTGAGGATTTGAAAAAACCATTAGGTTGTCCATTTAACAGTACAAAATACCAGTTGTTTCCAACTATTCTGAACACCATATCAATCTTAAATTCCCCAAATCCTACCTTTCTCATTACTTTAGTAAGGAAAAGCCAGTCAACTCTGTCATATGTTTTCATCATATCTAGCTTTATTACCAGATTAGGACTTTTACTACTTTTCCTAATATTTGTGATTATTTCCTAAACCATCAAGATATTCTCAGCAATGCTTCTTCCCTAAACAAAACATGCCTGCTCCTCTGAAATAATAGAAGGTAAAACCTTCTTAATTCTCTAATGAATAATTTTGGAAAAAATTTTGTTCAAAAAATTGCTCAAGGATATGGGTTTCATATCATAAAATGTATTCACCACTAGCTTCTTGGGTAACAATACCAAGTTTGTATGTGTCACAAACTTTGGTAATTCAAACCCAAAAAATGCTATGATCATTTTATGAATATCTTGACCTATAATCTCCCAGGCATCCTGAAAGAATGCTTATGTCATACCATCAGGCCCTTCTGCACTATTTCTATTTAAACCCATGATAGCCTCCTTAACTTCTTGAATCTCAGGTATCCTATTCATATCTAGATTCTATTCAAAATCACTACAGTTGGTAATTTATTTAGCATGTCAAAGTCCACTATCTCTTTCTCTTTAGTAAACTGTCTTTGGAAGTAACTAACAATTTTCTCTACTATATCTGTCTGATTTTCCATCCATACCCCATTATCATTTTGAATTCTTATAATTTTTAATCTACTTCTTCTTTCTTTCACCGCAACATGGAAAAATTTAGTGTTTCTTTCCCCATCTTTAAACCATTCTAAACCTGCTTTTTGCCTTCAGAAATCCTCTTTTCTCTTCAACTAGAAATTTAATTTAGCTTGTGCTTTAAATAATATCTATCTATCATTGGCTGGTGGATTTTTCTCAAACTATTTTTCTCTAACTCTGATGATCTCTTCCAATGTTACTATTTTTTGAAGATATTACCAAAGTATTCCTTACTCTATTTTTTCAGTGCACTTTTAACCCTTTTTAACTTATGATGAAACACAATAAAAGGATTGCCCATAACTTCAGTTACCCAGTTTTCCTTAATTACTTCATAACATGCTTATTTCAGCCACATATTTTAAAACCTGAATGGTTTTTGAATATTTTACTCCATCGTACTAAAGTGAATCTTCAGAGGATTGTGATCAGATATACTTCAAAGCAGTTGTTCCACTTCAAGAATTAGAAAGAGTTCCTGTAATTTATTATTACAAAGAACCCTATCCAATTTTTTGAATATACATTCTTCATCTGTCCTCCCATTTTACCAAGTATACTTACTACCTTTGAAACTTTGATCCTCCATTCCACATAGATTAATATAATGCTTGAAGTCTTTTGTCTTATCCACTATGTCTGGTAGACCTCCTAATTTCTCTATTCACTGACAATTACATTAAAATATCCCCTTATCATCCCTGGGTGTTGCATTGTCTGAGACATATCCATAAGTGACTCCCATAAGTATAATCTCTCTTATTAAATGCACTTAGCATAAACCAGAGTAACCAGAACTATAATTCCTATTTCTTGACTGGTCAATTGAATGGTAAGCTGTTGTTCTTCATCCTTTATTACAACAATGTCAATAAAATCTTCAGTGAATACCTATATTTTGCTAGAACAATTTACAGTTGTATTCTTCAAGTTCAACATTCTTATGTATTTATCAATTATGTTGGTTTCCTAGAAAGGTTCCATTAAACCTATGAATGTGAAATAGTATCTTTTTTATAAAGTTATAAGTCCAATGAATTCTTTTTGTGTGTTCACAGATCTGATATTCCAGGTTAGGGTATTCATTTTGACTTAATTTTTTACTGAGTTCCTTGTCTGCATTGAGGAAGTTTTAACTCCCTTATCTTTCTTCTTCAGCACACCCTAATTTAATTTCATTTTCTCTATCTACCTTGGAGATAAATTACCATCCACTCCTATCTATTCTATGGTTTTAGTCAAATCTCCTTCATCCAAGTCTGCATTACCCACATTACTTTTTGATTTTCCACCTGAATTGCTAAAAGCAATATGTTTTCAATTACTTTGTTTGCTTCTTCTGTATGATAATGTTGTACAATTACTAATTATGAACTTTCATCTTGTTCCCCTATAACTGCTACTTCATTTAAATGCTCTATATCTACTAAATTTACACTCTGTTATTGATTCATTGGCACTAAAGTATTTGTTTGTTGACTATCTTTTCTTCTTTCCTTCTTCTTTGATTACTTAATGTGATATTCCCCTTTGTTTACTTGCTTTCCCTTTTCTCCTTATTAGAATCAGTAGTCCCAAAAGTATTATCAACCTAATCTTTTATACTTTCTTTAGGACCCTGTTGCTTCCCTATACTGTATCTGTCTCCTTCTCTTTTTCCTTGTCTTAGTTCTCCTTACTTGTTAAAGCTTTAAAAGTATTAGACTCTGGGAATTCTTCCTGCACTTTTGATTCCACTTCCCCAATAATATGGCTATATTTATCTTTCTTATATCTAACCCTCCATGTATGCCACTGTTGATTGTAATTATTTCCCCCTTATTGCATATTATCTCCTGCTTACTGGTCATTCCCTCCTTCCAAATATTTCTTAAAATGTCTCCTCTACTCCTCTTTTTTTTCTTCATATAGCTCTGAATGTTTACTCCAATATTGATTATCATCATGTCCCTATAATCTGCATTCCTTACAATATTTTGGCATATAATCATACTGTATTTGAATACATTTTGACTTTATAACCCCTATGTCATCATCTTCCTCATTAATCCTTACTCTTTGAGGTAGTTCAGCTATCATACTACTTCCACCTTCACATGAGCACAACTTGGCCTTGTTTGATTTATTGTTTCTAAATAACCCGTTAATGGTTTACCTATTGCTGAAGCTGTTGAGAAGATTGCCTCCTTTGCAAAGAAATTAGGTGGCAAATCAGGGAATAAGATCCATGCAATACCAATTATTGTCTCTACCTCTGGTTCAAACTAAGGATCCCACTCAAGAGTACGCATCTTCCAGAATTTATCCTTAGCTTTTATGTAATATGCAGTCATTAATAGTAACTTTACATAATCCTCCAGTGTTTCCAGCCTAATAAGAATATGTCATGAGTCCAATACTCCAAATTTGCAATCTCCTTTAATACAACATTGATTTGGTATTGCTTTTTGCGACTCAGTAACAACAGGTTTTCCATAGGATAATTTACCAATAATTGTAAATTATAAATTCTCCTATATTATTAAACTCCTTATTTCTGAAGCCTTTCATGTTATACTTAGCTCTTCTTCTAGTAATACAACAGGTTTTGATGTAATCTTGATCTCTTTGTCACAATTATTCTTAGGCTTTAAAACATTTGTATGTGATTGTTTATCTCCTGAGTCAGTATTCAAACTTTTCTTCTCAACCATAGTCAACTTTACAGGGTTTTCTAATGAGATTACCCTATCGGAAGAGGTGGTCATGGCTATTAGCTAGAGATAAAATTTTAGGACTTTTTTTGTAAATTACTGCATCATAACAATCTGGTGTCAGAGCCCACGATTTGCAATATCTATATTTTTTGAAAAATAATGAAAGACAACACAAGTAGAATGGTTAATTTAAATGGAGTTAGTTATTCTATTTAGAAGGGAAAAATGGAAGATCTGTTCTATGTCAAGAATTTTATCAGTCAGTCTTTGACACTATAAAACCTAAAAATAAAATCGATGAAGAGTGAAACCTGTTGCATAGACAGGTTTGAGGTTTTGTTAGGCAGTGGGTTGACGATAATATGTTGAACCATATTTTTGTTGAGACATATGTTTGGTCTCTTGGGAGCATCTTGATAGTTTGTAAGCTCGAAAGATTGAAAATAATAATATGTTCTTGATAAAACAAATGTTAGGGTTAAAATACCATGATGGTTCTCTAATGACAGATCACCTGAATAACTTTCAAGGGACCATGAAAAAGTTATTTTCTATGGGCATTAAGTTTGATGAAGAAATTCAAAGTTTGCTTCTATTTGGTTCACTACTAGACTCTTGGGAAATATTTAGAACTTCGTTATCAAATTTTTCTCCCGATGGCATGGTTTCTGTGGATTTTGACAAGAGCAGCATTCTTAATAAAGAGATAAAATAAAAGTCTTAAGGATTCTCTTCGTCTGATTTTTTACTGACTGGTACTAGAGAAGAATATTGTAGAATCAAATATAAAGAAAAATTTAAAGATATTGAGTGCTATCATTATGGGTTCAAAGGGAACACAAAGAAATCTTTCCAAAATTTAAAGAAGGAGAACAGAGACAAGGAGTAAGAGAAAAAAGATGGCAATGAAAATTACAAAGCCACTTTCACCACTGAAGATCTTATTACTGCCCTTGATACAAATCTAATGAACTTCAAGCTAGGTTGTGGAATCTGGTTCCATATCTCACGAGTTTTCTCATCTTACACTCCAGGTGACTTTGGAACTTTGAGTATGCACAATGATACTATTTCTAAGACGATTGGTATTGCTATAATTTTTTTAGTAACTAGTACCAAATCTAAACTAGTTTTAAACAATGTAAAGCATACACCAGATGTTCATCTACACTTTATTTCTATTGGTGTGTTGGATGATGAGAGATTTGTTAGTACCAATAGTGATGGAAAATGAAAACTCATTAAGGGTTCTTTGTTGTTGTGGATCGTGGATACAAGTGTCGAGGTCTTTACTTGACTATGGCCTCTATTTGTGCAAATATGGTGAATACAAATGAAAGTGCTAGCTCTTCAATATTATGGCATGAGAGATTTAGCGACATTAGTAAGGAATGACTTAATGTTCTGGCTAAGAAGAAACTGCTGTTGGGTTTTGAAAGTGCTAAATTAGAAAAATATGACCACTGCTTGGCTGGAAAACAAAATAGAGTTTCTTTCAAGTCTCATCCTCCTTCAAGAAAGACAGGGTTGCTTGAGCTGGTGTATTCCGATTTATATGGTTCAATAAAAATAAGGATTTTTGGTGGTGCACTTTACTTTGTCACTTTCATTGATGATTTCTCAAGAAAACTTTGGGTATATGTCTTGAATACTAAATATCAAGTGTTGGGTATCTTTAAGTAGTTTCAGGATTTCTTTGAAAGAGAAATAAGAAAGAAGGTAAAGTGTATTCATACTAATAATGGTGGTGAATATTGTGGATTATTTGACAGATATTGCATGCAACAAGGTATCAAACACCAAAAGATACCTCCTAAGATGCCTCAACTTAATGGTTTGGTGGAAAGGATGAATAGGACCTTGATGAAAAGAGTCAGATATTTGTTTTCTGAAGTAAAGTTGCTGAACTCCTTTTGTGGTGAGGCTTTATTGATCGTTACATCTGTTATTAACCTATCTCGTATGATTTTTTTGAAAGTGATGTACCAAATAAAGTTTGATATGAGAAGGATGTTTCCTATCACTATTTGAGAGTATTTGGTTGCAAAGATTTTATACATGTGCCCAAATATGAGAGTCAAAGTTAGATACTAAGACAAGGCAATGCATATTTATTGGTTACGGTTTTGATAAGTTTGGTTATATGCAATATGATCCTTACAAAAAGTTGTGACATAGTCTTCATGGAGAATCAAATCATTGAAGATATTGAGAAATTAGAAAATTTAGAATCTTTAAATTTTGATGGTGTGGTTAATCTTGATCAAATTCCTCATACAAGTGTGCATGATGTTCGTGACCTTTATTATCATGGTGATGCCCAGAACCATGTTCTAAATCAACATATTGATGTTGCTAATGATAAAGATATTGTTGTAAATTATGCTCCAGCTCAAAAAGTTATAGATGAGTCAAATGCTCCACTTATGTAACACCCTGGATTTTGGTCCAGGAAAGTTTCTAAGTTTCTAGACTCACTGTTCATACTACGACTCTCATAAAAATTTATAACATGTTATTATGAGTCCTAAGGATCCAATTATAGCCTAGCCAATATGTTGGCCTGGAGTTTTTATTGTGCCTATGACTAGGGGTTACGAGTCGTATAGTCCTATCTGTAACCAAACTTGTGTTATGCCCAAAGTATTCTGTCTTAACTAATACTAAGACCCTATGAGTTTTAGGGTCTCATAATAAGTCATAGGGTGTAAGCTGTACGGTTACTAGAGGGAGTCCTTTAGCTATTGTCTTGGCTACAACTAATGGTCACATGACGTAGTGAGACCTTACGAGTCGTATAGTGACCCATAGTCACTATCGATAATTTTTCAACTCTTAAGTTGAGGGTATTTTTAACATTTCCTCTTCCCTCACTTAATACCCACGACCACAAAACACCCTTGGGACATTATTTTTAACACTTTAGCACTAAAAAAACACTCTCAAACTCTATAATTTTTCCAAGATTAAAATACTTAGGGTCTCTAAGAAGTTTGTTATCTAAGGTCTCAAGGGTTAATTTTTCTCCATAAATCTTTGTATTTTAGGTATGTTACTCTTCCCCAATTATTATTTTATGAAAATCATGTTTAAATGGTATAATTGTATGGATTGAAATTTGGGTTTTGATAGGGTTGAGGGTTTTGGAATGATTGGTCCTTGAATTGTTTTCTCATGATTTTTATGAGTCATTCATGTTTTCAAATTGATGTTTTGAAATAATGGGCTGCATGGGTGTGGGATTTGGAACGGGTGTCAGGTACTCCCCCAAATTGATGTTTTAAAATGAAATTGCTTTTGAATAATTATGTTCCCTTGACCCACTTGTCTAAATGGCTTTGAATTGTGAAATTGTCACTTGGTTTGACTTACTCACTTATATTACTTCATTTCATAAATGGTTAAATAATGAACCTAGATTTTGATAGCCTTGTTAGGTATGTTTGATTTAATGAACAAAAAGGGGTCAAGGCAGTTCCCCAAGTAAATGTGATTGTTATGGCATAGAGATAAGCTTGCAAGTATGGGTGTGACGATACCCATAGTGTACCTTAACAGTTTGATCTTAGGTTAATAAATGGGTTATGTGAAAATTATTTTAAATTGGGCTTAGTGGGGGTTATGTAGTGAAGCCATGAAGGTGTGGGTCTTTGATGACTTATACTTGAAACTAATATTTCCCGACGTGAGGTTATGTCTTGATGACCCTGTGCATGTGTCATACTTGATATATATTTTTGGGACGGCTAGTTTCCTTGATGGATTTATCTTTCCCTTAGTGTTTCTCCGATTCACGCGGCTAACACTCACTGGGGGCCTTTCAAAAAAGGGAGTTGAACCCATATCGACCGTGAGTGACTTTTATTACGGTTAAGCTACATAGTCCAGGATAATGCTTTACTTCATGCTAAGCCTTGTTCCCTATCTCGGCATCTTATTTATGTATGTATATGATGATGTTTACATGGTTTTGAATCGGAATTGACTTGGCATTATATTATCTCCTATCTTGAGTAACATGACAGTGCTCAACCCACTAACCGTCTCTAGATGTTGTATCCCTATGTGATATAGGCACCAGAGAAACTTTTACTTTTCCTGCTTAGTGTTAGATCGATCTTATCGGCTCATTGATCATTTACGATAAAGTAGTGAGCTTTCATTCTCTGAAATACTTAATCATTCCATTGGTTTCATTTAATAAACTAGAATTAAAGAGTTCACATTAATATTATCATTGTCATTATCAGGGTCGGGGGAGTGTCCCGACTAAAATTATTTTTGGATTAGTAGAGGCTTTGTGGATACTAATATGGATTGGGTATTAATAATATTGACACTCTTAGTTGTCTTTGAGTTATTATCTTTCTATCTTGCTATATTCGGTTATTGATAGGGGTGCTATGCTCTATGTGCTTAGGTAAAGGGGGTGGCCATTGGTCTTCGGTGGACTTGAGATACCCATCACGGTCAGGCCATAGTTCAGGTCGTGACTAAGTTGTCATAAAAGCCTAGGTTTGGTGTCATTGGGTGTCCACAAAGCTGTGTCAAGAAGAGTATCTTTTATCGGTATGTAGCACGCCACACTAATAAAGGAGAGGGTACAAGGCATTTAGGAATGTTTTCATTTCTTGTGATTTGCTTTTGGGCTGTAGACTCTAGGGTTTTAAATTCCTTTCTTGCGATTTGCTTTTGGGCTGTAGACTCTAGGGTTTTGAAATCTCCTCAAATTCTCATTTGTTCGCTTTTTAGATTATGCCTCCTAGAAGATATAATGCTCGTGAAAACTCCTCTATCCCACTTGAGGATAATGTGGATGGGGATCGTCCTACATATGGAGTTTAGACCCGGTCTAGGGTCGTTGCTTTTGATTGCCCTAGTGGGGTTCCACCGGCCACCACTGATCCTTCTCCCACCGATGACATATCACGACCTAAAGTAGGGCCTAGTCGTGACCGATATCTCAAGTCCTACGTGGACCGGAGATCACCCCCTACACCTAACCAAACTAACCACAACACATCCTAATGTTGGATGAATTCCAAATATATAATAAGATAGTTGCAACAACCTTAAGGGAATTCAAAACAAGTCCATAACCAATGACTGACCGACCGACACCAACCAATATCTACAGTAGACCAAACAAATCCTTCTAAGCAATGATCCAAAACTGAATATCAATAAAGTATCGGGATATTCCCTTGACTATATCAAAAGAAAAGACTAAACAGTCTAAGACATAAGAGACCAAAACATAAAATGTAGAATTCCATTGTATGAAAGCTCACAACTTAAATGTCAACTCACGAGTTGATTCTGAATCCTAATCATTTAGTAGTAGGAGTAGAAGTATGATTAATTTCTGCATCGTGTGGGGATACAGTGTATGAAGATGGTTAGTGGGATGAACGTTAGCATGTAACTCAGGGATAAGGTTAACATAATGTCACGATCAACAGTTTAAAATCATTCAAAACCAATTCACATAATCAATTACACATACATATATACTTTACATGCCGGGATAGGGAATAAGGTTTAATATGTACTTAAAACTTTAGCCTGGATTGTGTAGCTCAACCATCATAATATGTAACCACGGACTATATGGGCCCCAACTCTCACCCCCTAGTCAGTCCCCAGTATGTGTAGCTGTACGAACCAAAGAATAATCTCATATATATGCATGGGGTACTCGAACCTCCAAATCATATACTAAGGTGACTTAAACACTCGATCATGTAATGATTTATAGGGGACTCGAACCTCCCTAATCGTGAAAAAATAATGAGAGGGACTCGAACTTCCCTGGTCCCTTTGACCCCATATCGACAAACTCAATATCCAGTATCGGTCACTCGGGCCTCCACTTTCATGAATCAGCTACACAACCCATATTAAAGCCCAATTAAAACAAATATTATACATTCTCATTCATTGAACCATCTTTCACATTAAGAAATACATTGTTGGTATCGTCGTACCAACTACACTTGCAAGGTAATAACAACAGGCCAAAATAATTCTCATTAACTTGGGGAGAACAACTCCCTTTGTTCATTGATAAAGGTGGAAAGCACCGACTCTCTTTATTCATTAAATCATACCATTCTATTTCAAATACCTCTTTATATCATGCAATAGTTTAAGACTAGTTCAATTTTACAAATTTCCACATTTCTAAAACCAATTTCATGTATGGGATTGGGGTCATAACCACTTCAAAAGTCACAAGTTTTGGAAAATTATAATTCCCTAGGTCATTCACCGTACGCATGCACCCATATGTTCTAAACCATAACTAAAGCATAAAAATCATATATAAACCATGAGAAACATTATTCAATTCATAAATATTTAAAAACCCCAACCTTTGTTTCAAAACCATCATAAACATCTTATGAACAATACTTTAAAACACATGTTTTTAACAAATTAACAATGAGGAAAGAGTAACATGCCTTAAACACCATGAAATTTGGTGACAAAAATCGACCCTTGAGCCCTTAGATGGCCAACTTGATGAAACCCTAGGTTGACTTACTTGAGGGAATTTAGAGAGCCTTTTAAGAGTGTTTGAGAAGTTACTTGGATTGTTTTTTAGTGCTAATGACACCTTAAAGGGGTTATAAGATATGGGTTTTAATTTGGGTAAGAGGGAAAATATCTAGAGTTCCCATAATTTAAAAGCTAGAAAAGTGTTGCCCTTGACTACGGGTTAATCAGTGACTCACATCCACTCCTTACGACTCATCACCACAAGTCATAACCAAAACAGTCTCTAGGACACCCACACACTGTTGACCCTACGACTCACTGGTATCACTCATAATAAACTCTATGACTCGTATGGTCCATTCATAATTAACATAGAACCCAATTGGGTAAAATACTGGACATCCAACGATTTACACCCAATGACTCATAGAAATTCCTTATGGCATATGTGAGCCACTCGTACTCAGAGAAAAACTTCGCCACTTAATTTCTAATTTGGTTATGATTCTATCCCAATGACTCGTTATGAGTCTTTACGACTCGTACCCTCAAGTTGTACCCAACACAGAAACTCAAACACCCCTCATTGGATAACTTACGACTAGGGTCACCTGACCCGTCAAGACATGTTATGACTCATCAGATGAGTTGTTGCCAGAGCAGAAAGTTTAACACTCAAAAAAATTTTAAAGGATCACAAATTTAAGGCATTACATACTCCACCCTTAGGATCATTTGTCCTCGAATGATAGGACAAGGCATTTATTAGCATGATCTGACAACAGACTTCTACTCTTACCTTTAACAAAGATAGAAAGCAAAGATAATAAGGAATACACATACCTTAAGCATAATTATTCAAAACAGGAAACAAGAATGGATACTAAAGACTTCATGTCATCCTCGGCTTCCCAAGTAGCTTCCGCAACCTCTGTCTCCTCCAAAAGGCCTTTATCAAAGCCATATCTTTGGTCAACAACCGCCGAACTTGCCAATTTAAAATTTCAACCGAAACCTCCTCATAAGAGAAGGAGTCTAAAATACCTACCTCCTTCAAAGGAACAACCGATGAAGGATCACCCTCGCACTTCCTCTACATCAAAATATGAAACACCGGATGAATGGATCTCAAACTAGAAGGCAACTCTAATTCATAGGCAACATTAACAACCTTTTTCAAAACCAAGTATGGACCGACATAATGAGGGCTAAGCTTCCCCTTCTTATAAAACTGCATCACTTCCTTCATGGGAGATAACTTTAATAACACCCAATCACCAACACTGAATTCCAACTCCCTTCACCTCACATCTGCATAGGACTTTTGGTGGCTTTTGGCAGTCTTAAGTCTATCCCAAATCAACTTCACCTTCTTCATGGATTGGTGAACCAAACTTGGGCCAATAACTTATTTTCACAAACCTTAAACCACCCAATAGAAGACCTACTTCTCCTACCATATAAGGCCTCAAACGGAGCCATACCAATGCTAGAGTGATAACTTTTGTAGTAGAGAAATTCTATGAAGGGCAAGTGGTCAACCCAACCACCCCTTAATCAAATATATAAGCTTGAAGCATATCTTCCACAACCTAAATTGTCCTTTCCTCTTACCCATCCATCTGTGAGTGGAACGTGGTTCTAAGGGTCATCATAGTCCCCAAATCTTACGGGAACGACCTCCAAAAGTGAGATGAGAACGAAGTATCCTCATCAGATATGATGGAAACTAGAGTACCATGTAGTTTCATTATCTCCTCAATGAAAAACTTGGCATAATCTTCAGAAAAGAAATTTGTCCTCACTGTCAAGAAGTGGGAAGACTTAGTCATCCTATCCACGATAACCAAGATCAAATTAAATTTTTGGTGAGACAGTAGAGTGACATGACCCGAACCGAGGCCTTGTCCTGATGGGCAATCCCAAGCCCAACAAGGATTAGGAACTACCCACGTTACCTAACCCAACCACCAAATGTGTGCCTTGAGTTGGCTGAAGTCTGAACATATAACAAGATAGTGTATCTAACCATGTGGAAACTTTAGGATAGGTCTAAAAATAGAGACCGACCTAACCAAGTGAAACCACCTAATATCCAACCAAACCAATGTGGAAACCATAAGTCAAAAACTAAGATAACGATCCAATATATGTATGTATATGACACAAACAATTCATACCAAACCCAAGTCCACAGTTGTCCATACAAAGCCTCTAGACCAACCAAAGAGTACCTAATCGGGTCATGCCCCCGACCATAGCTAAAAACCACAATCTATGAAAGACAAAAAACCTATAAAGTAAACCAAGACATGAAATAAATGTCTTCCGAACTATTGAATCTCACCACTTCAATCCAACATCAACTGTACCTGAACCTAATCACTAAGCAAGAGGAATAGAATAGAAGGTTCCTGCATAGCATGGGATACAGCCGCCAGTAGATGGGTCAGTAGGTGAATACAAGCATACACTCAGGATAGGGATAAAATAATATCATTTTCCAAAGCAAGATAAAACCATCCACAACGCATACAAGCAATACATATATATATAACCATGCCAGGAAAGGGAACCGAGTTTAGTGTGCCTTTAAAACCTTTACCTGGACTGTATAGCTTTTTCGTCCTAAACCATCCAAGGGCTATATGGGTTCAGCTTCCCCTGCAGAAAGGGCCCCAATGCATGTAGCCGCACGACCAGGGAAGAAATCCTTGGGATGACTAGTACATACCCTAAATATAGTGTGACATCATGCACATGATCACCAAGACCAACCTTATATCGATAAATATAGGTTTCCAATTTTTTCCCCTGGGACCTACACCTTCCACGACTTTGCTACACATACCGCCATTATTGCCCCATTAAAATCAATTTCCAAATAACAAACCATTATCCATTTATTAACCAAGGATATTAATATTGGTATCGTCATACCAATCCTTACTTTCAAGTATCATCCATAGCCAACCATGTATAGGTTTAAGGTTACTTTCAAGTGCCCTTTCGTTTACCATATTAAACTACTTGGGGGACTTTGATTTTCCCAACAAGCATAACCATTTAGCCTTTTACCTTTCCAAAACAATTAAGCCAATTCCATTAATGCATTCACTTGAGGGATCTCCATGTATCCCACAAGGTTATCAAAATAGTCCAACCATGACCACCAAAACTTTACCCTTTAATCCATTCCAAACCATTTTAGACCATGCCAAACATTTAAAGTATTTATATCATTTAAACCATTTAAACCATGCAAATACATTTAAGGTTCCATTACCAAATCAAACTATGCAAAAGTTCTAATGAAAGTTTAACGATAGAGTAAAAACATTCTTTAGACCATTTTATTAAACATGTAGAGGGCATACCTTTACCAAGACCAAAACCAATGCATAAACCACCATAATTAGGGTTACTCACAACGCATTTTCTAAACCTCAACCAACCAATAAACATATCTACAAACCATTACCAAAAATATGTAAAAACATAGTTTAAACTAATACCAAGCTATATGCATCAAGACCCTCAACATATATTTTGAAAACCACCATTCACGATCTATACGACAATGTTTAAAACATAATACATATGCCTTTAGTTGAAAATAGCAATGAGGGAAGGAATGCATGCCATATACATGAAGATTCACAGAAGAAATCTTGACCTTTGATCCCCTTGAAGAATGTATGAAGAAACCCTAACCTCCAATCTTCAAGAGAGTGTTTGAAGTATTTTAATCCTTTAACAAGTGTTATGGGAAGCTACCAAAGGTTATATAACGTGAGGACATAAGGGTTTTAAAGTAGTAAATGTCCAAACTATCCTTTCTTCAAAATTAAAACAAGTCGCGTCTAAGGGTACGACTCCTCTTTACCACCCTTACCTTATGGTACGAGTGGTATGAGTGGTACGAGTGGCAACCTAACTCGTACAAAAACTTTGCCATGACCTTACCTACTGCTTTCTATACAACTCCACCTCTCTAAATCGTACCTAAGGATATGAGTGACACCCTCAATCATTTTCACTAGTCGTACCTAGGGTAGAATCCACAAGAAAAAAAAATCATGCACCATACGACTTGCCCTACACCACTCATATGCTCCTACATAACTTGTATCCTAGTGAGTCATATCTTGGGTAGTAGCCAAGCCAACCATGCTGCCTAAGGTATGATTGAACCATTAAGACACCTCAAAAGTCATATTCAAGGGTATGATTGGTACCCTTAAGTCGTACCATGCCATAAAGTCCAAAACCTTGGAAAATTTTGCAAGGGTCAAATTCTCGGGGTATTATAGTGCCCCCACTAGGATCATTCATCCTCGAATGATGGGTAAGGGTAAGAAAAAGCATGAGATAACATGTTAAGACACATCAAACTTTCCTCCAAATGAAATAGAGGACAAGAACATAGACCAAGATGAGAAGGTCATCACATACCCCTAGCATGATTTACACCCCAACACCTTCATTCCAAACTCTAACTAAGTTAGAAAACAAAGATGCAAGAGGAACCATTCCTCACCTTTAACCAAGTTAGGAAACAAGGATGTCTTGAAGAACACACACCTTACGCATGAGTTTTTGGAACAAAGAACCAACATGAAACCTTAGACTCCATGTCCCCTCCCGTAGCCTAATGATTTTCTCAAACATTTGGTTTCACCTAGGAACCTTTATCTAAGCCATACCTTATTTGTTCATAACCGGAGAACTTACCAATCCAAGATCCTCATTGGGACCTCCCCAAAAGAACAAAGAACCCGAGATACCAATACCACCCAAAGGAACCAACCAACCTAGGACCATGCATACCTCACCCCAATACAACACCTAGATTACTAGATGAATGGACTCGTGCCAAAGGGAATGTCCAATTTGATTTAGAACTTACCAAGACACACCACCATGAAAGGTTGATTCTAGCTGTACACCATCAATTCCATGTTCAAGACTATCCAAAGCATAAAAGAGCTAACTTAGGCCATCAATATTTATTTCTTATCCTTATTCCAAAATACTACTCTGCTTTTGACACCATTATAATATAGGAACCTTGAGTAAAGGACATGGAGAAATCATATCCAACCATTATAACTAAAACCTGTATCATATAATTGAGCACCCAAATCCATACAATGATTAAACCATGAAAGTATTGTATAAAACCATGCCTTTCAAACCTGTCAAGTACTTAACACAATTATTGGTACATCTACTGATTAAAATATTTAAGCCTATGACTTATACACCCGCAGTATGATCTATCCTTACAAGATCTAGCACCATTTAATATTTTATAAAGGATTCTCACCACTTATTCCTTTCCTAACCATTTCCCACGACAACAACCTTACCTTACCTTCCAAAACCTTAACTTTGGTAGTCACCCCAGATCTTCCCCACTTTGGGACTTTTACATCCCTTGTTTTAAAATATCACCATTCTTCCCCATGCCATTCACAATTCTAGCACAAGAAGAATCATATAAAAAGCTATAGTACAGGAATTGTCTATTCCTCCCAAGGCAAGACAGAGACCCTCAAAATAAGACATAGAACCATAGGCATGAAGTACTTTACAATAACCACCTAGACCATAATGGAAAATCGTCCCCACCAAACCATACCATGAAAGGAGTCCTTAGACTGAACATCAAAAAAGCACAACCACACATACTATGAGTAACTTAACACAAGGTCAAGAATCATATCCAGGGAACAACGTGAATGAAAAATGCTAACCTTAGGCATCAGTGCTAAATAAATGTACGCAACACTAGTAGAGTACTCTCTTAATCGAGATAGAAAAGAATCACTAGAATAAGGGGTTGGGGTAAAAACAACTTCAAAAGTCACAAGTTTAAAAAATCATAATTCTCTAGTGCATTCACCGTACCCATGCACCGACATGTTCAAAACAATAATTAAAGCATGAAAGTTATATAGAAATAATGTGAAACATTGTTAAATTCATAAATATTCAAAACCCCAACCTTTGTTTTAAACTATCCCAAACATTTCATGAATAATACTTCAAAACATATGATTTTAATAAATTAATAATAAGAAAAGAGTAACATGCCTTAAATACCAAGAAATTTGGGTAGAAATTGACCCTTGATCCCTCAGATAGCCAACTTGATGAAACCCTAGGTTGACTTTATTAAGGGAATATAAAAAGACTTTTTGAAGTGTTTGAAAAGTTTCTTAGATTGTTTCTGAGTGCTAACGACACCCAAAAGGGGTTATAAAATGTGGGTTTTAATTTGGGTAAGAGGGAAAATGTCCAAAATACATTTAACTTAAAAGCTAGAAAAGTGTCGCCCTAAAGCACGGGTCAATCAGTAACTCGTAACCACTCTTTATGACTCATTACCATAAGTCGTAACCAAAATAGTCTCTAGGACCCCCATACATTGTTGACCCTATGACTCAATAGTACGACTCATAATGGGACCCTATGACTCATTAGGTCTAGTCGTAATCAACACAGAACCTAATTGGGTAAACACTGGACATTCTACGATTTGTACCAAATAACTTATTACAAGTCCTAACGGCTTATGGTGAGCCACTCGTACTCAGAGCAGAACTTAGCCTCTTAATTTTTTATTTGGTTATAATTTCATCCCAATGACGCATACCCTTAAGTCGTAGCCAAGACAGAATCTCAAACACCCCTCACTGGGAAACTTAAGAATAGGGTTATCTGACCTATTAAGATATGTTACAACTCATCAAATGAGTCATTTCTAGGGTAAAAATATTAGGACTTAGAAAATTTTTTAGGACCAAAAACCCGAGGTATTACATGACACTCCCGCTCAGTCACCTCAAAGAGATATTACTAATGCTTAGTTTTGCCATTTTATTCATCTATTTACCCAGTCGGTGACATCTAAGTCATATTAGTCAGGTCTGTCTAGGGCTGTTGTGAGTTCTTCTGAGTCCACTAGGGTTTAATGCCTCGAAACATTATCCCAACATGTCACACGATGCTCAAGACTATAATCAGCCTTAAACTAACCCTGTCTGCCTTCTACTAAGTCTCAATCCCATAATAAGGAAAAGTAGATATCAAAATCATATTGAATACGGCAAACTATCTTAATTAACTAAGAATAATCTGAATATGATGTCTAAAAAACCAATACTATAAGTTTGAATCAAATATAGCAGTCTGACAAGCCTCTACTACTAATATCTAAAGTCATTGGGACAAACCCCCAGCAGACTCAAAATGTCTGAAAAATACTGAAATCGTCTATAATGGAAGGCTGAAAATCTAAATGACTAAGTCCCTAAGTTATTAGGCTCACCAACTATCAAATGTAGATGGAGATGCTTAAAAATCACTTATGCTGCTGAAACTAAGCACCTAAACCTACATTATGAGATAATGTAGCACACAGACATATATGTGGATTAGTACTTTGAGGATGTACTGAGTATATGGGGGTGAAATACAAAAGTAAAATATCATCTCATCATCATAATTTATAAAACAATGCATGCTAAATGTAAATGACTTACATAAGCTGAAATATATGAAATACTTACAATAAAAAATAATAAGATGCAAATCATACTTTATAAATCTAGTGAGTCATGACATTTAGTTCTGAAATCTATACTAATGTGTTGTCTGTAAATCATATTGTCTAAGCGTAAAAAAATGAGCTAACTTCTATATCTGAAATCTAAAAGATGAAATTTGTAACTATCATCTTTCTGTAAAGAAAAATCTGAGCAAAATTGTGAGTCTTTACACTTAGTTTTCTAAAAGATTTTCTACTATTATTTTCTAAAAGCCTTTACTGTTAGGGAGGTTCTTCTAACCGACATAAACTATGTGAGCTAACATGGAGCCCAACTCCTTGTTTCCCTAAGGGGAAAACCTCACGATGGGGAGAGGTGTCATACTCTTGCCAAGAAGTATAACCTAATCTAAGTGGTCACATCTGTAACTTTCATCCATATAGAAATAGGAATAATCTGATAATCTATACCTATGTTGGCTACGTAGTTCTGTGGAAGATAGGGTACTCTAATCCCATACTTCCAGCTCGGTGCTAAATACTACTCCCTTTTTAATTTGTATGCTCATTTTATTGGAAATCCACTTTAAAAAGCTAGCGTAAGGGTTCATTTTGAAACCAATTATGCATTTATCTGAGTCAATCTGTAAGTAAAGCTAATTTTATTTCTATTTTCTCTAAAGTGGATTCCAAATCTTATCTGATGATCAAAGATCAAATCTTTACTGAAAATTTGAAAATAAACTAATCATCTAATGCTTAAAGCATAATCTTTCTTGAAATTATAATATTCAATCTTGGGATTATAACCCATGCATCAATCACTTGTCAAAACATCATAACCATCATGCTTGATAATCAAAATTACTGCAATAGGCATGAAAATATGAAAATAAACATGTAATTAAACTTCTAAATCACTTGAAATCTCATAATCTTGCAATTAGCAATAATGGGTATTAACCCTAATTTAAAACTCATGTAATTTCATAGAAAATCATATAAATTTAAAATAAAAACTTGGTTTTGGGCACAAGGATGAAAGAGGATCCTTGTTCATAAACCATACATACCTAATTGATGATTAGATGAAGAAACTTGAATTTTCGATTCCTATTTGAGTTCTTGAAGATGGATTCTTGATTATCTTAATTTGGGATCCTCAATTTTAAACTTTCTTGGAGAAACAATGGAGGAATTTGATTACTTAGAGAAGAAGCTTTGGAGCTCTAAGGTTTTTTTGAGAGAGAATGGATGAAAATAAGCATAAAGTGCTTAGAATTGAATTAATCTTATATTTTGAACGGATTGGGGGCTTGGGAATTGACCAAAGAGCCCTTTTTAATTTTTGATCAAAATTAGAAAATCTCAATTTTGCATGCCACTGCAACACGCCACTATTGCGATGGCTCAATGGAAATAAGACATCTAGGAACTGGCAATTTACTGTGATGTGGAGCCATCATGGTGCTCCATTAGAATGCCATTTTGGCCATCATCGCGATGCGGTAGCATCATGCTGGCCTATTGGAAATCGACAAATAGGAAATTAGACTTCACCGCAATGCAAACTAATCGTGGTGGTCCACTAGAATATGATAATTGGGAATTTAGCCCTGTCTACGATATGGTGATTGCCCAGATAGTACACTCCTTAACTAAAATCGCCATAACTTTTTAACCTAATGTCGGATTTAGACAAAATTGGTATTGGTGGAAAGCTAATTCAATTGTTTACACAATGGAGAGTTTAAATCTGGAAAATTCCATATAGATTAAATTTTATTCATTTTTAAAGATAACCCTTGATATTCTAAGAGTAAAATCAAGATAGAAAAATGTGTGGGGTATTACATAAGGTTGGCTAGTTTATGATGCTGAATCCTTTGACCTTTACTAGTTGTAGGGTTGAGAAGGATCCTTATGGGTTCATAGATAAGATGGAGATGATTCTTTGTGTGACGCATGCTTCTGATTCTAAGGGTGTGGATTTTGATGATACCAGCTAAAAAATGTGGGGTATCAATGGTATGAGAAGTAGGACCAGTCTAGGGGTAATGATGCAGAGTTAGAATTATGGGAGGATTTTGCTGGTACTTTTCTTGATTGTTTCTTTCCTCGGGAGTTAAGGAAGATGTCATGAAGGAATATGCCATGCAGTTTCATCAGTTGTCCTACTATGCTCCTGAGCTAGTGTCTAGTATGAGAGTAAAGGTGAGGAAGTTTGCTTTAAGTATTTCTGGAGTGCAAGTCTGCCCTGTTGAATAGGGTTAAGGATATCTCTAGGATTATGGTGTATATACTGTAGGTGAAAGATGAAAAAAAATAAGCCAAAGTAGGAGAAAAGCAAAGTAAGAGGTCCCGATATTCTGAGCAGGGTGGAAGAAAATAGAATAGTGGTTGGGATGAAGGCAGTAGGCTAAGAGAAAGTGGGGAAGTTTTGGTTCCTATTTTACAACTAGTTCTCTATATCCTAAGTTGTCCAGTGATCACCGCCTTCAAAGTAACAATGGGTTTAAGGAATAAAGTGTCCAGTCTCAGGCCAGTGGAGCCAGACTGCTCTATCCCATCCTCTTTGAAGATTTTATGGATAGTTGCACCATGAGTTTTTGATAAAAGAAGGAATAATTATTTCTAATACATCCAGCCTAGCCACTTTCAGAGGAACTGACCTCCAGGTAATATTGCTACTAGGGCTAATAAGGTCTCGGTTGCTACTTCTTTAGATCCTGTATCAAGGGGTGTTGCTTTTGTCTCCGACACTGGTAAGAATTATCTATATGATCGTGCCACCTATCAAGATTATAAGGCATCTCCTGACATTATTACTGGTATGCTAAAACTCTTTTCTGGTGATGTAGATTATCTGCTTAATCCGAGGTCTACTCTTTCTTATGTGACCCCTTATGTAGCTATTTATTTTAGTTTTGGTCCAAAGTGTATTCCTGATCCTTTTTCTATGTCTACCCTGGTGGGAGACTCTATTATGGCTAGAAATTCTATTGGTATTGTGTGCTACCTATCCATATGGGGAGACGTTAGTGGATTTGATAGAGTTGGACATGCTAGATTTTGATGTAATTCTAGGGATGAATTGGCTCCATACGTGCTATGCATCTCTTGATTATCGAACCCAAAAAGTCAATTTTTAATTTTTGAATAAATTGGTGATTGAGTTGGAATGTAGTTCCTTATTGCCTAAGCGGAGATTTATTTCATATCTTAGAGCCAAGAAGTTGATTTCCAAGGGGTGTCTCTATCATTTGGTCTGGGTTAAAGATTTTACTTGGAGAATCCTCCTTTGCAATCTATCCCTGTGGTCTATAAGTTTCTTGAGGTATTTCCTAGTAATCTTTCTAGTGTTTCTCCCGATAGGGAAATTATTGTGGGATTGATCTTCTCCCGAACACTCATCCTATTTTTATCCCACCCTGTAGAATGGCTCTGCCTGAGTTGAAAAAACTTAAAGAGCAGTTGAAAGATCTTCTTAATAAGGGTTTTAGTCACCCTAGTGTTTCCCCATGGGGTTCTCTTGTGATCTTTATCCATAAGAAGGATGGGTCACTTCATATATGTATTGATTACCACCAATTCAATTAGGTGACTGTGAAGAATAAGTACCCTCTTCTAGGAATTAATGACCTATTTGACCAGCTCTGGAGAGCTAAGCACTTTTTTAAGATTGAACTTTTGTCGAGATACCATCAATTGAAGATTAGGGATTCTCTTGTGATCTTTATCCATAAGAAGGATGGGTTACTTCATATATGTATTGATTACCACCAATTCAATTAGGTGACTGTGAAGAATAAGTACCCTCTTCTAGGAATTAATGACCTATTTGACCAGCTCTGGAGAGCTAAGCACTTTTTTAAGATTGAACTTTTGTCGAGATACCATCAATTGAAGATTAGGGAGGTGGATTCCTTACGACTGGTTTTTTACTCGGTATGGCCAGTACAAATTCTTAGTCATGTCTTTTGGATCGACTAATGCCTCGGTGGCATTTATGAATCTTGTGAATCGGGCCTTCCATCGGTTCTTAGATTTGTTGGTAATTTTATTTATTAATGATATTTTGATATATTCTAATAGTAAGGTGGATCATGCCTATCACCTTCTTATTGTGTTGTAAACCTTAAAAGATCAGCGGTTGCATGTGAATTTTTCTAAGTGTAAGTTTTGGTTGAATATTTTTACTTTTTGGGTCATGTTGTTTCTAGTGAGGGGATTATGGTGGATCCATAAAAATTTTTAGTGGTTAAAAAGTGTCCTATACCTATGACTTTAACCGATAGTCAGAGCTTCTTGGGTATAGCTGAGTACTATAGGAGGTTAATGGAAAGTTTCTCCTCCATTGCAGCCCCATTGGCTAGTTTGACTCAGAAGATGGTGAAGTTCTTATGGTCGATGCTTGTGATGGTAGTTTTAAGAAGCTGAAGGATATAAGTTGACTTTGGCTTTAGTTTTGACGCTACCTGAGGGTACTAATGGTTTTGTCATTTATTATGATTCATCCCATATGTGGATGGGTTGTGTGTTGATGTAGCATGGTAAGACATCCTGTGTGGGACTGGTTAGTGTGTTGATGCAGTATGGTAAGGTGGTTACATATGCTTCTAGGTAATTAAAAATGCATAAGAAGAATTACCCGATGCATGACTTGGCATTGTTAGTTGTGATCTTTGCTTTGAAGATTTGGTATCACTATATATATAGGGTTCAAATTTACATATATTATGATCATAAGAGTTTACAGTAGATGTTCACCCAGAAAGAGTTAAATCTCAGGAAAAGGTGATGGCTTGAGTTTCTCAATGACTACGATATAAGTCTCCACTATCATCCAGGTAAGCCTAACATGGTTGATGATTCTCTTACCAGGTAATCTATGGAAATCTTGTGTTATGTTTATGAGAAGAAGTGAGGATTAGTGAAGGATATTCACCGGCTTGCTAATCTTAGAGTTAGTCTCTTAGACTTTAAGGATAAGGGTGTGATTGTGAAAGAGGTATTAAAGTCATATCTGGGTGCTGAGGTGAAGGAGAAGTAGATACTGGATCCTATCATGATGCAGATCAAGAGTTATATGGGTCACCAGAAGGTGATGACTTTTGAGATTGGTGGTGATGGTATCTTGAGGTACCAAGGTAGGTTATATATTTTCGATGTTAATGGGCTGCAAAAGAGGATCTTGGTTAAGGCTCATGAGTCAAGATATGTTGTTCATCCTAGTTCTATAAAGATGTATCGTGACTTAAAGAAGATCTATTGGTGAAATAACATGAAGAATGATATTGCCAATTTTATGGCCAAGTGTATGATGTATCAGCAAGTGAAAGTTGTGCACTTGATGCTTGGTGGTTTGTCTCGAGTGATTGAGTTGCTCGTGTGGAAATGGGAAGTAATTAATATGGATTTCATTATTGGTATGTCTCGATCTTGCCAATAATTTGATTTGATTAGTGTCATTATGGATAGGATGACGAAGTCTGCTCATTTTCTACTAGTAAAGACTAATTATTAGACAAAGGTTTATGCTAAGCTTTTCATTTAGAAAATCATGAAGATGCATGGTGCTCTATTTTTCATCATATCTGATTAAGATACTCAGTTCTTATCCCATTTTTTACATTTCTTTCAGATAAGTTAGGGAACTAAGGTGAACCTTAGCACCGCTTTCCACCCCTAGATGGATGGAAAAGGGGAGAGGATTATTCAGAATTTAAAGGATATGCTAAGGTTTTGTGTGATCGATTTTGGTAGTAGTTGGGTTGATCATTTACCTCTCATATAGTTTCCATATAATAATATTTATCACTCTAGTATTGGGATGTCTCCTTTCAAGGCTTTGTATGACAGGACGAATAGGTCTCCCATTGGGTGGTTTAAGGTTGGTGAGAATATAGTGTATAGTCCCGATTTAGTTCACCGATCTATGTAAAAGATAAAGGTGATTTGGGATAGACTTAAGGCCGCCAAAAGTCTCCAAAAATACTATGCAGATGTAAGGCAGAGGGACTTGGATTTTGATGTAGATTATTTGGTATTCTAAAAGGTGTCTCCTATGAAGAAAGTGATGCAGTTTGGGAAGAAAGGGAAACTTATCCCCTATTATGTCGGTCCATACTGTATTTATAAGTTGGAATTGCCTTTGAGTTTGAGATCTATCCCTCCTATTTTCCATGTGTCGATGTTGAAAAAATATGTTGGTGATCCTTACTCTATCGTTCTTTTGGAGAGTTTTGGTGTCTCGGATTCCTTGTCTTATGAGGAGGTCCCGATTGAGATTTTGGATTGACAAGTCCGCTGATTGTGATCAAAGGACGTGGCTTCAGTAAAGGTTCTATGGAAGAACCAAAAGTGTGAAGAAGCTACTTTGAAAGCCGAAGAGGACATGAAGTCCAAAATATCCATTCTTGTTTCCTTCTTTTGAATAATCATGCTTAAGGGATGTGTATTTCTTAACATCTTTGTTTTCTAACTTTGTTAAAGGAAATTATGATTTTCTTGATATCTTTCTTTTTTGTCCTTATTAAAGGTAAGTGTGGATTTTCTTTGTGCTAATCATGCTAATGGAAACCTTGACTCATTATTCGGGTACGAATGTTCCTAAGGGGGGAATGTAACACCCTGGATTGTGGTCCTTGAAAATTTTATGTTTCTAGACTCACTGACCAGACTACAACTCTCCTAATGAGTCATAACATGTCTTTATGGGTCTTAAGGACCCAACTATAGACTGGCCAATATGTTGGCTCGGAGTTTCTTTTTGTGACTGCGACTAGGGGTTATGAGTCGTAATGATTCTAAATGAGTCATGTAGTCCCATTCATAACCAAATCAGTGTAATGCTCATAGTATTTTGTCTTGACTATGACTAGGACCCTATGAGTCATAGGGTCATATAACTAGTCGTAGGGTATGATTCTTAGGGTTACCAAAAGGGGTTCTTTCAGCTACTATCTTGGCTACGACTCGTGGTGATGAGCCGTAGTGAGTCCTTACGAGTCTTATAGTGACCCATAGTCACTGGCGATAATTTTTCTACTTTTAAGTTGAGGATATTTTGGATATTTCTCTCTTTCCTCACTTAATGCCCATGATCATAAAACACCCTTGGGACGTTATTTTCAATACTTTAGAACTCAAAACACTCTCTCAAACTCTCTAAATTCTTCAAGGTTAAAAAACTTAGGGTTTCTAAGAAGTTGATCATCTAAGGGCTCAAGGGTTAATTTCTCTCCATAAATCTTGGTATTTCAGGCATGTTACTCTTCCCCAATTCTTATTTTATGAAAAACATGTATTTAAATGGTTTAATTGTATGGATTTGAATGTGGGTTTTGATAGGATTGAGAGTTTTGGAGTGATTGGTCCTTGAATTGTTTTTCTTTGGTTTTTATGAGTCATTTATTCTTTCAAATTTATGTTTTGAAATAATGGGGTGCATAGGTGTGGGATTTGGAACGGGGATCAAGGTATTCCTGCAAATTGATGTTTTAAACTTAGAATTGGCTTTGAATAATTCTGATCCCTCAACCCTCTTGTGTAAATAGATTTGAATTATGAAATTATCACTTAGTTTGACTTCCTCACCTATATTACTGCATTGCATAAATGGTTAAATAACGAACATGGATTTTGAAGGCCATGTTGGCTATGTTTGATTTAACAAGAAAAGAGGGTCGAGACATTCTCCCAAGTAAATGTGATTGATATGGCATAGAAATAAGTTTGCAAGTAAGGGTATGATGATACCCATAGTATGCCTTAATGATTGGTTCTTTGGTTAATAATGGTTATGTGAAACTTAATTTAAATTAGGCTTAATAGAAGTTATGTAGTGAACTCATAAAGGTGTAGGTATCGGATAACTTATACTGGAAACTCATGTTTGTCAATGTGAGATTTGGTCTTTATGACCGTGTCCATGTGTCGCACTTGATATTTATTTTTGGGATGGCTAGTTGCCTTTATGGCTTTAGCTTTCCCTTGGTTTTTCTTCGGTTCATGCGGCTAGCACACACTGGGGCCCTTTCAACAGGGGGAGCTGAACTCATATAGCCCGTAGGTGACTTTTATGATGGTTAAGCTACATAGTCCAGGATAATGATTTACTTCATGCTAAGCATTGTTTCGTATCCGAGCATATTATTTATTATGTATATGATGATGTTCGCATAGTTTTGAATTGAAATTGACTTGGCATTATATTATCCCCTATCCCTGAGTTACATGCTAGTGCTTAACCTACTAACCATCTCCTAACGTTGTATCCCCATATGATGCAGGCACCAGAGATACTTTTACTTTTCCTGCATAGTGTTAGGTGGATCGACTAGCCTCATCAGTCATTTATGGTGAAGTGGTGAGCTTTTATTCTCTAAAAGACTTGATCATTCCATTGATTTCCTTTTATAAACTAGAATTAAAGAGTTCACATTAACATTATCATTGTCATTGTCATTGTCAGGATTGGGGTATGTCCTGGCTTAGATTATTTTTAAATCAGTAGAGGCTTTGTGGATATTACTGTGGATTGTGGATTGATGTTGACACTCTTAGTTGTCTTTAAGTTATTATATTTCTATCTTGTTATATGTTCTGATTTCAGTCGTTTCTAGGGGTGCTATGCACTGTGTCGTTAGGAAAAAGGGGTGGTCTCTGGTCCTTGGTGGACTTGAGATACCCATCACGGTCAGGCCATAGTTTGGGTCGTGACAACTTAGAAGGTCTACAATCAAGCATATTCCTTTTTCTCATTATTCTCCTAATGAATATGTGTTACTCACTGATGGGAGACAACCTCATTGTTATGAGAAGGCCATAGAAGATAAAAATAAAGATCAATAGACTGAAGCCATGCATGATGAGATGAAATCTCTGCATGAGAACCACAATTATGAGTTGGTGAAATTGCCTAAGGGCATGAGAGCTTTGAAGAATAAGTGGGTGTTCAAAGTAAAATTTGAAGAACACAACTTAAAGCCTAGATAAAAAGCCAAATTAGTTGTTAAAGGATTTGGTCAAAGAAAGAGTATTGACTTTGATAAAATATTTTCTCCTATCGTCAAAATGACTTCTATTCATACAGTTCTTGGTTTAGCTGCTAGTCTTGATTTAGAGATTGAGCAGATGGATGTGAAGACATCTTTTCTTCATGGTGACCTTGAAAAGGAGATCTATATGGAGCAATTTGATGGCTTCAAGGTAAAGGGTAAAGAAAATTATGTGTGCAAACTTAAGAAGAGTATCTATGGCTTGAAGCAAGCTCCCAGACAATGGTATAAGAAATTTGAATCTATCAAGGCTTAACAAGGCTACAGGAAGACTTCTTTAGATCACTGTGTATTTACATAAATTTTTCTTCATGATGATTTTATCATCCTCTTGCTATACATGGATGATATGTTGATTGTGGACAAGAATATTTCAAGGATTGACGAGTTAAAGAAAAAGTTACACAAGTCTTTTGCTGTGAACCACTTGGGTCATGTTAAGCAAATTTTGGGCATGAGGATTACTCGTCTCAAAGATGAACGGAATCTTTACTTATAATATAAGAGAAGTACATTGAATGTGTACTGGGGGTTTCAACATGGAGAATGCTAAGATTGTTAACACATCCCTTGCTGGTCATATGAAGTTAAGTAAAAAAATGTGTCCTATAACAAAGGTTGTCAGAGGTTTAATGTGTATCAGGCCCAATTTTGCACACAGTTGATGTTGCCAGCAGGTTTCTTAAAAATCTAGGAAAAGAGCACTGGGTAGCAGTCAAATGGATATTGAGGTACCTAAGAGGAACCTTAGGTGATTGTTTGTGTTTTGGAGGATCTAATTTAATTTTAAAAGTTTGTACAGATGTTGATATAGCGGGTGACCTTGATAACAGAAAATCTACTGCTGGATTTTTATTTATATTTTTAGGGGGAGCTATATCATGAAAGTCAAAGTTGTAGAAGTACATCACACTATCTACAATTGAAGCTGAGTATATTGCAGCTACTAAAGCTGGCAAAGAAATGATATGGCTCAAGCGGTTCCTTCAAGAACTTGAATTACACCAAATGGAGTACATTGTCAATTGTGATAGTCAAAATACAATAGACTTGAGAAAAAACTCCATGTACCATGCAAGAACAAAAGACATTGATGTAAGGTACCATTGTATTTGAGAACAAGTGCAGAACGAATCATTCTGAAACACCCCAAACTTTGGCCCTTACAAAATTTCCTGAGTCTTAAGCTTTTTATACATCATATGACTCACCATACTAGTCGTATGTGGGTATGGGTCAAGGACCCTAGTCATATGTTGTTCAGTATCACATTGGCCTAGTTCTGTTCTTGGTAAATGAAAGCATCATACGAGTCATATGTACATGATATGAGAAGTATAGTGTCAAACCATATGTTGTTTAGTGTCTAGCCTTGACATTCTGCTTAGGCTATAACTTGAAGGGTACTAGTCATATGGTAGGGTACAATTTAGGCTAAAGAGTCGTATGTTGGACAGAATGTGATGTCCAACCTAATGATCAAGGTACGAGTGAAGGGTAACACTCGTATGTTGTGGGTACGAGTGGAGAGGCCAAATTGTACCCTCCTGCAATTCTTTTACAACTTTTAAGCTAAGGGTATTTTAAATATTTACCACCCCAAGCCATTAAGACCCCACGTCTTATAATACTATTTGGTCCCCCATTCCTCGCTTTGGAATATCAAAATACTCTCACAAACTCTTTAAAAACCTCTCAAGGAAATTGAGCTAGGGTTTCATCAAAGTAGTCATCTAGAGGCTTAGGGATCGAAATCTCTCTATGAATCATCGTAACTCAACCATGTGACTCTTCTTTGATTGTTAGTTCATCAAAATAATGTATTTTAAACATTATCTTGAATCATAAATGGTGGTTTTGAAATTCATGGTTGAGGTTTTGAATGTATAATGTTGAGTATTGTTCTCTCATAATTTTATTTGTATTTACACATATTTTGATAGTGGTTTTGCACATATGGGTGCATGAAAATTATGATTTAATGAATGGGTCATGGTTTACCCTAAATTGATGGTTTTGACTTGAATAATGATTTGGTAATGGTATGCCCTCAACCTGTTTGTGAAAATGTCTATGAGAAGAATATTGTCGCACGATGAATTGTGTTTTGAATCATTGCTTGGCATAAGAATTTTAATGAAGGATAAATGTTTTGGTAAAGGTCTTGTTGGCCCTAAATTGAATTGAATTGTGATTTGAACTAAGGCCTTGGCCTAAAAATGTAGATGGTCGGTAAATGGTTTTACGAAGACCTTGTGGGTCATAAATGATTTTGAATTGTAACCTTGGTAGCTTAATTGGCTAAATGAGTTTGAGTCCCTAAATTGTTAAATTTAATTGATAACTTTGTATATACAATGGTTTCGAGTCCCAAAGTCAAATGATAAGAGGTATGGCATGTTGAACATTTGCAAGTAGGGTTGGTAAAACGATACCAATGGGATGCTTTTGGTATGTAAATAGACTAATAGTTGTGTGTATATGTAAAGAATGTTTTAATTGGGCTTTAAAGCGGGATGTGTAGCTGGGCTGTGAAAGTGGAGTCCAAAAGACTAACACTAAAAACCGTGGTAGCCGGTATGGGTGTCTATATGACTGAGAGTTTTGAGTCCCCTGAATAAATATATGAATGGGAGGTTTGAGTCCCCCATACTGTATACATAGGTGCTAAGTCACCTTGATTATGATAGAAAGTTTAAGTCCCCCATAATGGTATATATGGATATAGATATTCTTTGGTTCGTGCGGTTACAGGAACTAGGGCCCTTCCAGCTAGGGGAGAGTTGGGCCCATATAGCCCGTGAGTGCCTTGTTATATGAAAGTTATGCTACACAACACAGGTTAATAGTTTCAAAGTTCATACTAAGCCTTGTCCCCTATCCCGGCATGATATATATGTGATTGCATATGATTATTTGACTTGGTTCAATGATGACATTATTTTATTCCTTTATCCCGAGTAAGATGCTAGCGTTCCAATCGCTAACCGTCTTTGGACGTTGTATCCTCATATAATACAGTGACCGATGCTTCTTTTTTTTCTGCACAGTGACCAGGTGTTCGAGTGGCTCGTGAGTTAACAATGAAGTGGTGAGCTTCCATAGTTTGGAAGGCATCATTTCATGGACTTTTTACTCTATGCCAAACACTTTTTTAAACTTGGATATTGGCTATTGTCGGTGGCATGTCCCGACATTTTATTGACTTTGGATTATAGAGGCTATATAGATTACTGTGGACTTGGGTGTGATGGTTTAGTGTGTGGTGACGACGAATGGTTTAGATGTTTTTTGAGCTATTGTTAGTCTTATATTTCTCTATCTTATTATTGTTTCGAATTCAACTGACACTTATGATTGATATACTGGTTAGGTGAGGTGAAAGGGGTGATCTCTGATCCACGTAAGACTTGAGATACCTATCACGACCAGACCCTGATTCGGATCGTGACACGTTCCATGTTAAAAAAAATTCACATGAGTGAAAATCCCACGAATATGATGACAAAAGTAGTTTCAAAAGACAAGTTTGAATTGTGCAAAGAACTTGTCGGCATGAACTCTCTCTAAGAAGATGGATATACCTCCTTCAGATGTATGGAATTGGAGGGGGAGATTTGTGGGGTCCATACCCATCCTTCATAATGCAGAAAATCAAAGTCCAAAATTAGTGCATGCCCATATCCCTTACTTTGTCAAAATTTACATTATTGGCCAGAGAAAAGTCAAGAAAATGTCTTATTTTCAATAGTATTTTGATGTCACAAATGACATTAACATGGGCAGTTTTTTGCCTATAAAAGGAACTCATCATCTCATTGGTTTGAACCACCAAAAATATAGAGAAAAATAATATAGAGAGAAGTGAGGTATTCTACAGACTGTGATAAAGAATAGTATGTAAAGAAAAAATTAGAGCGGGCGATATTTTAGTAAGGTGGGAGTCAAAAGAAGGTTATTTCTTTTGAGTTTGTAGTTCACTTTGAGTATTGTACTTGTGACCACGGTGTAAAGTTCATTACTAAAGTAATATCAGTTGCTCCTCTTGTTCTGTGGTTTTTCCTTATTTAAAAGGGTTTCCACATAAAATTCTTGATGTCGTTATTTTTTATTTTCTATTATTTTGCCACAGATAATTTTATTGTTATTCCGCATTTATTCAACAACCAATACTAGGCCTTGAAAGTAATAGGTATCTGAACCATCACTGTCCCAAGAGAACTATTTAGCTTACATCATGAGTAATTCATTCAATAATTACGGAGCAAAGCACTTAGAAAATCATGAAAATAATTGCAAAAACGAACTTCATTTATAAATATTGAAGTCTCAAAACGATCATGCAGAGAATTCCAAAGCTAGGCAAAACCAAAGACAGTTAAAAAGACATCATCATTGTCACACTCTTATTTTTACCCCACCCCACTAAAAAAGATAGTTTTATAGGAAAAAAAGGTTTTTTTTCAATTAAAGTGATGTTTTAAAAATGAGTTATTTATTCACGAAGTCGTCACTTGAATTTAAGTTTCAGTGTTCCAAATCACCTTATTTGGAATCCCTGATAAAAAACAAATAAATCTTTATTATATTGATCTGTGACCTGAGGGTGCGGATAGTGTGGGTAACTTAACATATCTCTGATAAATAACATATCTACTATATGTTCTATATTTTTGTATTGTATGTAGTCAAGTAGATTCTTTTTCATAAGTATTTTTGTTAATCTTATTTGCTCCATATCTTTTCTCCAATATTCTAAGTATTCGTAGTTTATCATTTTATCCTATAGTAGTTGTAATTTTACAAATTTCTGTGTAATAACTTATTCTAATCATACTATATCTAATATGTGATTCTATGTTATCTATGCGATTCATTAAAATTTGTTGTTGATGTATAATATTATATAAACTATCATTTATATTCGCTTTTTCTAAGGTTAATTTTATTCTAAATAATCTTTCTTCTAATTGCCTTTTTTTCTCTTTTAAGATGATTCCTGTAATTAATTTCTTCATATGGCCAACTTTGTTTTTCTCTAACTCTTCTAATATATTCTATCATTTTTTAATCTGTATAATCTCCATCTAAATAATAACTATCTAAATATGAATAGTTGCTATCATTATATAAATGTAAATTTTCTATAGAACTTAATGACTCTTCATTAAAATGAAATATCTTTCCGTATATAATTTTTCTTATATCTACTATTTCTATATCCTTAAGTACATACAAACAAGTATTTTAAATTTATCTATCATTTCATCAGATAAGTAAATATTCATTCTTCATATGATGCTATTTTCAAAATATTCTCACCAATCATATACATAACAAAATATGGTCATCTTAGATAACTATATACTAGATTATTATTAAATAGCATCATATGAAAATATGGTCATCTTAGATCACTATATACTAGATTATTCTTAAATAACATGTTCTTCGGTCACTATTAGCATGGTAATCTGGATAATTTTTTCCTAAATAGCACCTCTACTCTGGTTACTCCCCTATCACGGCTTCTTTGCCTCACCGGTTTCACCTTTACGATGGCATAGTTCTTGGGAATTTTTCTCCTTTTCCACTTTGCTAATATACTTCTTAACATGCTATTCTTCGAATAATTCTACTATAAAGTAACTAATATGAACTTATTTTATTATATCATGATTGTTAGGAATTTATGAATTTAGCTATTCATAATTGTAAATGAAAATACCTATTCAGGTAGATTTGATAAATCTGTGCTTTGCTCATCCATAGTTTTTCCTTAGAAATATACCTGTTTTTATTAAATATTCAAAAGTTTTTGTGTACAAGAGAGAAGGCTTGCTTTCAACACATGAAAGTTTATTACCGTATGTCTTACATATTTATAATCCTAAAAATAAAAATGCGTAAACTATTTACACTATTCCTAACTTTACATCTATCAAAAAAGTATAAGACTAATAATTTAAGACTAATAATTTTCCTAACTTTACACTTGTGCTAATCTTACAAAAAGTAGAAAAATATCTCTACAAAAAACAACACTAATAATGGCTTTTTGGCCAAAAAGGTCAAAAAGGCTAGTATAGCTTACATGATAAAAAAAGAATAGTAAATGCTAATAAATGCTTACATAATTTATGTATTCTTATCTCAATAATACTTATTCACATATTGCTTTCTATCTTGTCTTCTTTTGTCTTTTGTCTTTATTTCCTCATTGCTCCATTGATTTTTATCTTTTAGATGGCGTCCTTATCTTCTTGGTTGATTTTTTTTTTATTCTAGCTGGACTTTTCGAATCACATTATTTTCTCCATTGCATTTTGAGCATAGGTGGTCGAGATATTTGTGTCCTATTAATTTATAATATTTTATTAATAATTCTTCTAAAATAAATTCCTTTTTAATTGCCCTTATAGATGGATGTTTTCCTAGATTGAGCAACGCCATAATCCATTGTTTATCTTCTTCCATATCAGTCTTCCGTAGTTTCCTTAAATTTAAATAGATCATTAATTGGTCTCTCGAATAGTAGCTCCATATGGGATTTCCATTGAGATAATTGTTGCTAGTTCTTGAATAATTATAGCTATTCCTATAGTTCGTTTATATGCATAAAAATTATGTATCTCAACTTTAGGTATCTCTGGCTATTGAACAATATCTTCCGGTATAATTATATCTCTGGTTAATCCTATTTTTACAACTTGTATAACTGGTTTAATTTCGTCATATAATATCTCTGCTGGTGCAGTATAAAACTTTATAAAAATAGATTTTCTTTGGTTATTTCCTTATAAGTGGCGAATGCTCTATATAATTCTGGTATAGTTGCTAGCTCATATCCTTCTTAGGTATATACGGTATTTAATAATCCATAACTGAAACAAGTTTTAACTAAGTTTGGATTGGTTTTTTGTAGTGGGATTAACTTGTTGTACCTTGTAATTTTTGAGTTATATAGTCTGTGTTTGGTTTTTGGATATTTGTAGCTCTGGGTCTAAGGTTTAGTTAGGTTTGTATTTTGTGGATATTTTCTATGTATGCTCGAGTTATATAGTTATAGGCTTTTTTATCTTGGTTTAAACTTTCTCGGTATGTGGTAGTTTATGGGGGTATGAACAAGGGGTCTTTTTGTGTTTTTGGTATAAATGGATAATTATATGTCATAGTTTTTGCATTTAGGTTTCTATAATCAATAACCATTCTAACTTTTTCCTCTTTTTTGCTCACTGTGTTTATTTACTATAAATGCTGGACTAGTGCGTTTGCTATTACTTTTTTGTATGTATTGTTTTTCTAATAATTCATCTATATGCATTTTAAATTCTTTTAAATCATCGAAGTTATATGTTAATGGTTTTTGGGTTATTATACTATTTTTATCTATTAGCTCAATTTTTACAATAGTTTTATGTTTTTCCCATCCTTTTAATAGATCTTCACTCTATAGTTGTCTTAATTTTTTCTTTATTATTTCTACCTTATCTATTGAAAATATAGTTATTTTCTTCTTTATTTATTGGAAATATAACTAGTTCTATTGTGTCTTCAGTATTTTTTATATTTTCAAATTTTTGTGTGATTTTTTCACTTCCTTTTATCCAATCAGTTTTCTTTCTTATTTTATTAATAACTCTTTTTGCTCTTACCTTTTGTTTACATGGTGTTGTAAACCACCAGTGTGTTTTAGTTATTATATGTGGGTATAGTTAATCTAAAAACAACATTCCTAAAAGAATATCTTTTGATGTTTGTTCATAACTATAGATCTCTTCTATTGTTAATATTTTATCCCATACTTGTATTTTTATATTTCTAGATTTATAGGTAATTAAGCTTCCTTCATTATTAAATCCTTTTACTACTATTGGTGGTTTTAGCTTATCTCATTTGTCTTCTGGTAAACAATTATATCTAGATAAGTTGGCTTCTGCTCCTATATCTATCATTGGTGTATAATATCTGTTACAATATCCTTCTACTATTATTTTCATAAGTACATATATTTTCATGTTAATGTTCTTTTTATCAACAATCTTTCTTTATTGTAGGTTATGATTAATTGTGTATGTTCTATATTGTAGGGTTTTACTTGTTCTAACCGTTTTATTCCTAATATTATGTCTGTTTTTTGCATATCTTCCTTTATTTCAAATTCTATTTGTATTTTTCTAACTCCTATTATTATTTTCTTTTCTAGTGTATCTTTAATAGTTATTAAACTTCTTGGTAGATCTGGGCATATATTACTATTAGATTTTATTTCTTCATTTTTCACTAGGTATTTTGCTATATGGTTTTCTTCCTGTCTTGTATTTAGGAGTATTAAATATTCTTTTTTATTTATTGTTCCCGTTATATAATATTGAGTTAAATTAACTGTTGAAGTTATTTCATAATTTGTTCTTTTCGATGATCCTGATGATTCTGATTTTTCAAAAGCTATCCTTTTTGTTGTACTTATTCTATTATTTATTATTTCTAAATCTTCTTCTATATCCATGTCTTTGTAACTATAATCATTGTTATCAATTATTTTTATAAATTGTTCAAAAGGACTTTCTATTTTTATTTTATTAATTTTATTTTTTTCCGTTATTTTATATTTTTTTGTTAATACATATAGATTTTTACATCTTGCTGTAAATATTTTACTTCCTGCGGTTAGTTCTATTCCTGATATTTTTCAATATAATACTAATGATTTATCTATGTTTTTATCTGTTATTGCTACTGAATAATTCACACATATTATAAATTTAAATTTTTGGTATATTAAATTTTCTCTTATAGCAGTTATTATACTTTTTTCTTTATGTTTTATAATTCTATCATCTGCTAAATATAATTCTATTGGTGTATCTATTCCTTCTCTAAAACATGCTTTTATTAATACTTTCGTTCCTCCAAGGTGTACGTATTTTATTGGGTCTTTACTTTTTGTATCATTTATTTCTTTATTAATTATTTTTTTTGTTACTAGTGGTATACTAGCTCTACCTTTTGCATATCTATGGTCTATTACATGTTCTTTTTGGCTTATTACGTAGTATTCTTCTTTTAATCTACTAAATATGTTTTTATTGTTGGTATTTTAAATATTTTTTCTACACTTAAATCTAATTCTTTTCCTTTTATCTCATCAAATATATTATTATCAAATATTATTTTCTGATTTGTTCCTTCTTCATTTAAATATTCTTCCTTTGTTATTATTTTTTATATCTTCTTCAGTC